>NC_037689.1:141227788-141281409 GCF_003255815.1 Theropithecus gelada | reverse complement strand
GCCCAAGTTCAGAAGAAAGGAGGAAATAATGATCAGAGCTAAAATAAATAAAATAGACGCTAAAACACAGTCAAAAAGATTAATGGAACTAAGAGTTGGTTTTTTAAGAAGAGGAACTAAATTGACAGACCTTTAGGTAGATTAAGGAAAAAAAGAGAAAACTCTAATAAATTTATAAATGAAGAGACATTATGACTGTGTAAACCCCAAAAAATCTGAGACAGGTCTCAGTTAATTTACAAAGTTTATTTTACCAAGGTTGAGGACATGCACCCATGACTCAGCTTCAGGAGGTCCTGATGATATGTGCCCAAGGGAGTCAGAGCTATTTGGCTTTATACATTTGAGGGAGACATGAGACATCAATCAACACATGTAAGATGAACATTGGTTCAGTCTGGAAAAGGCGGGACAACTCAAAGCAAAGGTGGGACAAGTTGAAGTGGGAAGGGGGCTTCCAAGTCATAGGTGGATAAGAGACAAATGGCTGCATTATTTTGAGTTTCTGATTAGCTTTTCCAAAGGAGGCAATCAGATATGCATGAATCTCAGTGAACAGAGAGGTGACTTTAAATACAACGGGAGGCAGGTTTGCTCTAAGCATTTCCCAGCTTGACTTTTCCCTTTAGCTTAGTGATTTCAGGGCCCCAATAATTATTTTCCTTTCAGAACTGATACTACAGAAAGAACGATAAGAGCCTAATGTAAAAAAATTATATGCCAACAAATTGAATATCTTAGAATAAATGTATAAATTCTTAGGAACATAGAACCTACCATCCTGGAATCATAAAGAAATGGATAATCTGAATAGACCCAATAACAAATTAGAAGGTTGAATCAGTAATAAAAAGTTCCCCATAAAAGAAAAGCCCAGAACCTGATGACTTTACTGTTGAATTCTACCAACCATTTAAAGAACAACTAATGCCAATCCTTCTCAAACTCTTTCACAAAATCGAGGAAGAGAGAATACAATTCAAATTCCTTTGACAAGGCCAGCATTACCCTGATACCAAAACCAGACAGAGACATATCCAAAAAAAAAAATCAGGCCAATATCTCTGATAAACATAGATGCAAAACTCTTCAGCAAAATACTAGCAGTATTTTACTCAGTTTCTGTGCATTTGAAGAAGTAGGGATTAATTCCAGTCTTTGCAGACTGGCTTTGTCCAAGAAAGCTCTTCAATAGTCAGCCTGTCTAGTGATACGGGACAGGAACTCTGGGATGGTCTGTGGATGGGTCTGCTACTAAAGTCCTCAAGAAGGTTGATCCAGTTCCTGGATTAGCAGGTGGGCAAGCCTGTTACCTGGTACCTGAGTCCACATAGTTGGGCCTGGAGCTTGGAACCACTGGGGTGAACCTGTGGATTGGTTCTGCAGGAGTGGGACTGGGGCCTGGTTCCACAGCCACAATGGCAGTTCTGGAGTCTACATCTGAGAGGCCAATCTGAAGCCTGGGTCCACGGGGCCTGACTTGGTGCTGGGGTGCGCTTTGACCCTTAGGCTGCAGGTGCAAACCAAGTGATAGAATAAGCCTGTGTCATGGATCCATGGGGGCTGGCCTATAGCATGTGTCTGCAGGGTTGTCCCTAGAGGCTCAGTTCACAGGAGCCACCTTGGCACTTGAGTCTACTGGGATAAACATAAATCCTGAGTCTGTGGGACCTGGCCTAGTGGCTGGGGCTGGCCTGGAGGCTAAGTCTATGGGGTAGCTTGGAATCTGGGGCTGCAGAGGCTGGACTAGCATGGAGACGTGTCTAGAGGTTTTGTCTGTAGATGCTGACCTTGAGTCTAGGGCTATAGGGACCAATCTGGTGCTAGAGAAATTCTGAAGCCTGGGGCCATGAAGGCTGCATTGATACTGTGGCATTGATACTGCGGCTGAATTGGAGCCTGGGACTACTGGGGCCCACCTGGCAGTGGGTCAGGCCTTGTAGTGCCTGAGACTGTGAGGTCAGATTGGAGCCTGGGGATGAGGGGGCTGGCTTGGAATTAAGGTTGGCCTGGAGGCTCAGTCTGTGGGTATCATCCAGGAATGAGGGGCCATAGGGGCCTGCTTGGCTCTGGGTTTTACTAGGGCAGAACTGGTGTTGGGGTCCAAGGCAACGTCCAGTCATCAATTACCTCCCCCTCTCCCGAGAAAAGAGCATCTCTCTCTAGGCTGCTCTGCCCAGAGTTGGGATCGGGGTGATAAGAGTAATGTGAAACTGTCTTTTCTACCCTCTTCAATGTGTCTTCTCTTATTTCTGTGCTTTACCCACATGCTAAAAACTCTCATCTGCATTCCTGAGCTCTTATAAAGTTACTGTCATGAGAGGGTAGTTGTTTCAGTAATGTTTGTGTAGAGGTTTGAGCATAGGAAAGTCCTGTTGCTCTATCTTGATATCTAACTCCCTACCAGCTTTAAGCATCATGAGCAAGAAAGAGAAAGCTGGAGGCATCTTACTTGCTGATTACAAATTATATTACAAAACTGGAGTAATCAAAACAGCATGGTATTGGCATAAAAATAGACACATATACCTGTGGAACAGAAGAGAAAGCCCAGAAATAAACCCATACATGTATGGTCAACTAACTTGTACCCAATAAATAAAAAGGGAAGTATAGTCTCTTCAATAAATGGTTCTGGGAAAACTGGATATCTACCTGTTTTATTTACATGTAAAAGAATGAACTTGGAACTTTGTCTTACATTATACAACTCAAAATGGTTTGCAGACATACACAAAAGGCCTGAAACCATAAAACTACCAGGAGAAAAAACAAGAAAAAAGCTTCTTAACGTTGGTATTGTTAACAATTTTTGTATACGACCCCAAAAGCACAGTCAAGAAAAGTAAAATAGAAAGTGGTGGAATTACATCACACTAAAATGCTTTTGCATAGCAAATGAAACATTCAACAAAGTGAAAAGGTAACCTACAAAACAGGAGAAAATATTTGAAAACCACATATCCGATGAGAGGTTAATATCCAAAATATATAAGAAATTCCTACAATTAAATAGGAAAATAACTAATAACCTGATCAAAAGGTGGACAATGGAATTTAATGAGCATTTATTTAAATAAAATATACAGATAGTCAACAGATATATGCAAAGGTGCTCAATATCACGAATCATCCAGGAAATGCAATAAAAACCAAAATGAGATATTATGTCTCACCTGTCAGGATGGCTATTTAAAAAACAACAACAAAAGATAACGAGTGTTAGTTTGGATATGGAGGAAAAAAATCCCCTTACATGCTGTTGGTGGGAATGTAATTTGGTACAGTCATTATAGTAAACAGTATGGAGGTTCCTCAAAACAGTAAAAAATAGTTTACTATCTAATTTGATCCCTTATATTAGACAAGATGGACTCTAAGGTTAAGGAAACAAAGGTATTTATGGGTTGAGCGTTCAGGACTGACTGGCCCAGTGCATTTTTAAATTCCTACTGCCACAAGAAAAAAACACACTTTTGCTAAACTCCCTAACAATAGTAGCTATCAGTCAAATTTTCAGACCACTCTTAACTCTGATTTACAATCCAGACCACTGCAACTGATTGGACAGAGGGCCAGTCTTACACACATTCTTTCTTGATAAGCAATTACAAGTTTTGTAATATAATTTGTGATCAGACTTTAATTACAGACTTTAAGACACTTTCAGTCAGCTTATAGAGGCTGTGCACAAAATATCTTTGTGTCCTATAGTTCACCTTTTGACATAAAGAGTCAAGTTCTACCTCATTTTAATGATAAAACCCTTCTCCAGAATGATCACAGGATGTATGTTATATAAATGTTTGCCCTTCGTGCATACGCTTAGCCCCCCTCATAATAATGTATAGCTTTTCCCCAAAACCTGTTTAATTGTATGAACTAATTATGTGATACAGGCCCTGTGAGGCATAAAACCAAACCTGTTTTTCTCTCTTCTAGAAGACAGCACATTTGTCACGTGCCAGAGGCTGTCTCTTTCTAGTTTATAAACTGATATCACCAACGAAGCTCTTCTTTCTACTATTTAGTCATCCTGGTGGTGTTTTTTGACAACACCAGAAATCCCACTTATATATATTTATCCAAAGGAACTGAAAACAGGATCTTGAAGAGACACCTGCACTCCAGAACTCACTGAAGCATTGTTCACAATAACCAAGATATGGAAATAACCTAAATTTTTACCAATGGACAAATGGATATGGAAAGTGTGATAAATACACACAATGGTATACAATTTAGCCTTACAAAAGAAAAGAAATCCTGCCATTTGTGACAACACAGATCAACCTGAAGTATATTGTACTAAGTGAAATAAGCCAAACATGTAAAGACAAATACTGTGTGATTCCACTCATATGTGAGAGCTGAAATAGACAAACTCATAAAAGTAGAATGGTTGTTGCCTAGAGCAGGCTAAAGGGGGAAATATGGATGGCAAAGCATATAAAGCTTCACTTAACACAAGATAAATAAGTTCTGGAAATTATACACCCCAGTGCCTACAACTACAAATACTTTAATACATACTTAAAATTTGTTAAGAGAGATTTTATATTAAAATATTATGTTGTGATATGATGTGCTACAGTCTGAATGTTTGTGTTCCACCAAAATTTATATGCTGATACCTAATTCTCAGCACAATATTATTAAGAGTTAGGGCCTTTGGAAAGTGTTTAGAACATGAAGGCAAAGCCCTCATGAATGGAATTAGTGTTCTTATAAAAGAGGCAAGAGTGAGCTTTTTCACCTCTTCTGCCATGTTCTACAGGAAGTCATCATCTGTGATAAATGGGCCTTCACCAGACATTGAATCTGCTGGCACCTTGAACCTGTACTTTCCCACCTTCAGAACTGTGAGAAATAAATTTCTGTTGTTTATAAATTACCAAGTCTAAGGTATTTTGTTATAGCAGCTCAAAGAAAGAAAGAAAGAAATTCATACCAGGAGTGGTTGCTGCTATATAAAATACCTTAAAAAAGTAGACTGGGCTTTGAAATTGGATAATCGGTAGAAGTAGAAGAGTTTTAAAGTGCATGCTGGAAAAAAAGCTTGTATTGCCCTGAACATATCATAAAGGGCAATTTCAGTGAGGCCTAAGAAGAAGAGGAGGTCTGTAGAGATAGCCTCAATCTTCTTAGAGATTACCTAAGATATTATGAATCTAATGTTAGTAGAAATATTAATGGTAAAGGACATTGTGATGAGGACACAGTTGGAAATGAGTGTCATGTTATTAGAAACTGGTGGAAAGCTATTCTTTTTATAAAGTGGCAAATAACTTGGCTGAATTGTGTTCATGTCCTAGTGTTTTCCGAAAGGTAGAACTTCTGGACAATGAAATAGAACAGCTGGCAGAAAAAAATAATCAAAATGTTGAGGGCATGACCTGGCTTCTCTTGACTACTAACAGTGTAATCTGAGAAAGAATTAAAATTAAAGTTGGAAAGGATCCTTTCCTTACTCCTTATACGAAAATTAATTCAAGATGGATTAGAGACTTAAATGTTAGACCTAATACCATAAAAATCCTAGAGGAAAATCTAGGTAGTACCATTCAGGACATAGGCATGGGCAAAGACTTCATGTCTAAAACACCAAAAGCAACGGCAGCAAAAGCCAAAATTGACAAATGGGATCTCATTAAACTAAAGAGCTTCTGCACAGCAAAAGAAACTACCATCAGAGTGAACAGGCAACCTACAGAATGGGAGAAAATTTTTGCAATCTACTCATCTGACAAAGGGCTAATATCCAGAACCTACAAAGAACTCCAACAAATTTACAAGAAAAAAACAAACAACCCCATCAAAAAGTGGGCAAAGGATATGAATAGACATTTCTCAAAAGAAGACATTCATACAGCCAACAAACACATGAAAAAATGCTCATCATCACTGGCCATCAGAGAAATGCAAATCAAAACCACAATGAGATACCATCTCACACCAGTTAGAATGGCGATCATTCAAAAGTCAGGAAACAACAGGTGCTGGAGAGGATGTGGAGAAATAGGAACACTTTTACACTGTTGGTGGGATTGTAAACTAGTTCAACCATTATGGAGAACAGTATGGCGATTCCTCAAGGATCTAGAACTAGATGTACCATATGACCCAGCCATCCCATTACTGGGTATATACCCAAAGGATTATAAATTATGCTGCTATAAAGACACATGCACACGTATGTTTATTGCAGCACTATTCACAATAGCAAAGACTTGGAATCAACCCAAATGTCCATCAGTGACAGATTGGATTAAGAAAATGTGGCACATATACACCATGGAATACTATGCAGCCATAAAAAAGGATGAGTTTGCGTCCTTTGTAGGGACATGGATGCAGCTGGAAACCATCATTCTTAGCAAACTATCACGAGAACAGAAAACCAAACACCGCATGTTCTCACTCATAGGTGGGAACTGAACAATGAGATCACTTGGACTCAGGAAGGGGAACATCACACACCGGGGCCTATCATGGGGAAGGGGGAGGGGGGAGGGATTGCATTGGGAGTTATACCTGATGTAAATGACGAGTTGATGGGTGCAGCAGACCAACATGGCACAAGTATACATATGTAACAAACCTGCACGTTATGCACATGTACCCTACAACTTAAAGTATAATAATAATAAATAAATTTAAAAAAAAAAAGAAAACAAAAAATATGATAAAATTAACATTTATCTTTATTTGAGTACATTTTAACCTAAAGTGAAAGTATAATAAAAATTATATAAAGCAAAAAAAATAATAATACAATTCAAACACCCATTGCCATGTGAAATGATAGCTAACTTCTAGTAGAATCCAGGCTATAAAATATGTTGCAGCAGTTAAAATACAAAACACAGTAGATATTCCATGAAATGGAAAGTTCTCAATGACATTGTAATTGACACTAACAAGTTGAATAATCATATAATGTGATGTAAACAAATGCATACATAAAACAATGCTATGTTTTCTACTAGTTAATGCATATAAATGCACAGTATAATTATCAACAAGTTTATATACCCAACAAAAACAGCAAATTCCTCTAGGAAATTTATTTAGAGTACCAGGGCACCTTAGGAGGAATATTTAAGGTAATGTGGTGGGGGTAAAGTAGGACTTTTTTCTGTGAAATTTGAATATTTTATATTTTTCAATCCACTTGTGTAAATAAAATTAATCTAAATTTAAGAATCAAATAAAATCACGTCCTTTCTTTATTTCAATGTTTACAGGCAGGCAAGGATAAAAGGATGAAAATGATCTCATATCTGACATTTGAAAGAATGAACCTCTTAAGCCACATACCATGAAGTATTTTGGAAAAATATTCTTTTGTTTTTTCCCCCTTTTTAGCTTTTTTCATTATTATTTGTTTATGTATTTATGTATTTATTTATTTATTTTTGAGACAGAGTCTTGCACTGTCGCCCAGGCTGGAGTGCAGTGGCGCGATCTCTGCTTACTGCAAGCTCTGCCTCCAGGATTCACGCCATTCTCCTGCCTCAGCCTCTGCAGTAGCTGGGCCTACAGGCGCCCACCACCACGCCCGGCTAATTTTTTGTACTTTTAGTAGAGACCCACCGAGTTGGCCAGGATGGTCTCGGTCTCCTGACCTTGTGATCTGCCCGCCTCGGCCTCCCAAAGTGTTGGGATTACAGGCGTGAGCCACTGCGCCCGGCCCCTTTTTAGCTTTTACCGTGATTATTATTTTGAGTAGCCTTTGAATGTAGGAGAGGGTTAGTAATTTTATCAGAAATTGGTCAATTGAATTGAGATTTTCAAATGCACATCATAACACTCATTGCTGTAACCAAGGATAATTATTGTAATAGAGTTGAGGGTATGAACTCTGTAGTCAATGAATTTAGAATCACTGGCTCTGTCTCTTATAAAGCTGTGTGATCCCTGTAAAATCATGTAACCTTTTTATTTGCCTCCTCTAGAAAATGAGAATAATATTATCAACTATTAAGTTATAAAGTGAGCATGTATTGATAGTGTTTGTATAGGGCCTATCATAGTACTTTATTATTATTACTATTATTATATTGCAGGTTCACTCTTGCTTTCCATGAACATTCCACGTAGTGTATGTTCTGGTAATATTGTTTATATTAAAGGCAGGCCTTATTAAGAACAACAAAGTGGTCTGATGTATTTCAAAATGGTTGCATTTCTCCTCTTCCTGCCAGAAACATGAGTAGACTTTTCTCGAATATTCACTGTGAGAACCTGTATGAGCTCCTGGACGTAAAACTCACAAGTGTGGGGATTGTCTTACAACTAAGCCTCCATGAAGTTTTTAACTCTCAGTCTTGCCCACACTGAACCTTCAGAAATTTATCAATTACAGTTGAGGTTTTCTTATCCCAGTAATGATTCTCATGAAGAGTCCTGAAGAATCATGAAGAGGATTTCTTTTCTAGTAAGTTGTGATTCCCTGTATTTACTTGTCTGTCTCTCCAATTTGGGACAGCAGTTTGCCCTGTAACCTCACTTTTCTGACCAATCTAAGTAAAGTTGTTACTGTAGCTTGTTGAGCTTTCTACTTGTTGTTAGAGGGGAAAGATGACTTCCAAGCTGCTTGTATGTTGGATTGGAAACCAGAATTTGATGTAATCCATTTTTATAAATGACCTACGGATAACTGGATGTCACCTACTTTTCTCCCAGAATTTTTTATTTTATAATTTTTTGTAAGAGTTCTCTCAATATTACTTGGGCCTGTAATTTTATATAGAGATAAATGGAAAGAGAGAATGAGTGAGAATAAGTGCACTCATGTTTCCCCTAATTTGGTGTGTGCCTTTTATTTTTTGTTTTCCTTGCTTGCAAAATTTCCAAATAATTGAGTTGGCCGGTCTGTCACTATGTTTTTCCTTATATCAGTAATTTTTGAGCAGTGGACATATTGAAGTAGGACTCCTAAATGAGCAAAGGAATATCCAATCTAATACGTGGTTTCAAAAAGCATGCTTAATAATAAAGTAATTATGCAGTTTGGAAATTTTTTTTAAAAACATTGCCTTCATAATACAAACTATTGAAGAACAATTCAATACAAACTTAGCTTGTAGAAATACAACAAAATATGAACAATGATTCTTAAGAGGGATATGTCACCTATTGAATACTAGGAGATTCTGTAAAGGGAAGAGATGATTTACACTGATTTATAAAGGGATAAAATGGCTGAAAAAAATTTGTTTATGGACTCTTTATTTAATTATGTACTTAGAAAGTTAACCTTTACCCTGAGGTCAGATAACTATTATTTTCTAAGTATCAGAAAATGAGGTTGCAGAACGTAAGTTTTACAATAAGCATTTTCTTGAATGGATATGAAGTATTTTTACACAACTGATGAAAACACTGAACAATTGGGTCTCCGAAAGGAAATGAACTTAATTATCTTTTCTTTTCCCTTTTTCTTGTAAACTGTAAAATGTTTAGGTTTTTTTATTCAATGTATTTCAAGCATCTCTAATAACCATTTGTCTTTTCCTTGCATTGAATATATGTTTTAAAATTATAAGATTATTTTTTTATCATCTTCTTCTCCTTCTCCTTTTCCTCCTTCTTCTCCTCCTCCTCTTCCTCCTCCTCCTCCTCCTCCTCCTTCTTCTTCTTCTTTTCTCTCTCTGTCTCTCTCCCGCTTTCTCTCTGTCTGTCTCTCTGTGTGTGTGTGTGTGTGTGTGTGTACTTCAACAAATCCCCTTAAATATCTCTGATATCTTGGCAGCATGTTATGGTTTTGTGTTATTTCATAGACAACATGATTTCTTGTCATGCATTAAGGATACCCATGAGTTCTTAAAATATTTTACTTCTAGACCTGCATTAAATGATTTTAAAAAGCATATTGGATATTTCAGGTGAAATTCTGTTTCTTTGGTCCTATATTGTTTTATCGGAGACCTAAAGTAGCTTTCTTTATGTTTATTCAATGTGAAACAAGATGATGTCTATACATATCCAATACTAATCAATGGATAGCATGTGTGGTGTGTGCTTCCCCTTGGCTCTACTCACTTTCCACATGAATAGTTTTGCCAGATAATCTCAACAGAAATATTGTGCTGTAAAGTTTATGGTCTCATATAAAAGCAAATAAACAGAATGATGAATTTTAAAATACAAAAGTAAGAACGTTTGCACGCAATGCACAACAAAACATGTCTAATTGGAAAAAGCTTAGCTATTATAATCAGATTTAAAATTTACACCTGGCAAACTTTACACTTGCATTTTGGTAGAATACTCTTGGCATATCTATAGCCAAATGACAGATGGGTGTGCATAGGAGCTGGCCCAATTTACAGCAAATGTTCTAGTGTATCTTATTCGTTTTGGGATGTTTGTGGCTAGCTAATTAATTTTTAAAATTATATTTAATAGAAAAATGGAAAAAATATTTTTATAGTGTACAAGATTGTTTTGATATATGTATACACTGTGAAATGACATAAGCTAATTAACATATCCTTTACTTCACATATTTATGTTTTTTGTAATGAGAACATTTAAAATCTACTCTCTTAGAATTTTGCAATTATACAATATATTATTATTTGCTATAGTAACCATGGTGTACAATAGGCCTCTAGAACTTATTTCTTTTGTGTAGCTAAAACTATGTATCCTTTAATCAACATCTTCCCGTTTTCTACCTACATCCCCAACCACTGATAACCACCATCCTATTCTCTGCTTCTATAAGTTTGATTCTTTGAATTGAGTCAGAATAGTTATCTATGTCCACCATCTCTTTGTAACTCAAACAATCATATGCAACCCAATAGTCCCCTAACCTATGGTGACACCAGGGTTCTTTCTACCTCTATCCTGTTCATTGCGATTTTAGAGGTGGTCATTAACCCCTTTCAGAAGCAATAAATAGTTATTACTCTTCTCAATTTCCTGCTTTATCTTTTGTGAATGGTGGTACTCCACTCTGTGGGGAAGAACTAAAAGATGTAAGAGGAGAGGCATAGCAATCTGACTATTGTCAAAAGTAATATCCATAGGTATTGGCTTCCAGTCATGACAATGAATCTGAAACCTTTTATCCAACTGCAAATAAGTACAAAATGTGATAAAATATATGAAAGAATTTAATTTGGCTGATATTGTCCATTGACTCAAGCATAATTTTGCCACAATGAAAAACAAATTTGTAAAGCGTCTATCAGTTGATGTGAAAATGTGAAATAATGAATAGAGTATATGCTGACACATAATGCAATGAAAATATCCTGGACTTTAGGGTATTTGCTTGTAAAAAGAAAATAATATTTTTGGGTGCATATAATTTTATGAGAATTATATGAGCCAAAATATGTGATATGCCTACTTAGGCCTGACCAATAATGGAATAATATAAATAATATATGCTTCTCAAATTACGGGCATATATATGTGTGGGTGTGTGTGAAACTTTAATGTATTTTATATGTAATATAAGCCCACACAAATATATATATGTGTGTGTGTGTATATATATATAATGAGCATGCATCTAGTAGCAAATAAACAAAATAACAGGTTTACAATATAACTCATTAAACTTCCAGGTCATGCATAGAAATTTCTCATTGAGCCATAATTTGCTTTATTCTATTAAAATGTTTCTAATTCATAATTATATTTCATAGGCATGCATATATTCAAGATCATTAAATTTGCAATATATTAATGAAGGACTTAGGGTACCCTGTACAAGCCAGTTAACATATTAGCACTTAACTGATGTCGAAATAATCTTGCTAAAAATACATCCTACCAACAAATATTGGGTTATTGTATCATTTCCAATTTGGATAATAAATGAATATTTGACAGCAGTTTTTATAACCAACTGCAAGATTTTTGTTTTGTTTAGGTGATCTAAATAGCTGGACTATTCAGTGGATATCCCAACTTTTTCTTTTTTTTTCTTTCTGAGACGGAGTCTTGCCCTGTCACCCAGGCTGTAGTACAATGGTGTGATCTCAGCTCACTGCAACCTCCACCTCCCGGGTTCAAGGGATTCTCCTGCCTCAGCCTCCCGAGTAGCTAGGATTACAATCGTGCACCACTACGCCCGGCTAATCTTTTGAGATATCCCATCTTAAAACAGCAAGTATTACTTAGACATTTGCTACCATAGTAGTTTAAAAGTTTTGCTTTTTAAAAAAATGTATCATGATATTCATGTTGGTGATATGTGCAGACCCTAACAAAGTGGAAGGTTCATATAAGTAAAGCATAATAAATATGCATTGAAAATTTCTTTCCTACAATTATAACAAGATTTATCTCTTTCGTTAGATATGACACAACTTACTTATTAGAGAGTAACATGTGTGCACATCTGTATATTTGCATACTAAAAACAGATTTTCAAGAAACAAAAGGTTACTTAAATATATAACCCCTTACTTGTTTAAATTATATGTTTCTGAGTGGAGTATTATGATCTTGTTTTCAACTATATGTGTGTGACTACCTAATTACAAAGTAGGCATTTTAAATATAAGTGTTTGTTTCAAAGCATTGTATCTCAGAATAAAAATGTATTAGCAGCAGTGTTCAAGGGTGAAGAGAGGCAGGCATGTTCAGTGGGTTGAACATAGACCTCAAGATATTCATCCTCCATTCTCAGTAAATTTTATTGTGACTATAATTAATGCAGTGCAGACCCAGTGTAACTCATTGGCTATGAAATAGCTGACAACATGATCAATCCATGAAGAATCATGTCATATTATTTTTAGTTTACCTTAGACTCATTATTAGCTTAATTGAAATTTACAAGGGTAGCAGAGAATGGAATTAGGGGGATGATGTCATATTTGTTAATGTCTACCTTTATTATGTTTTTATCAGCTTTGTAAAATAGGAGAAAATGTTTAGTGCCGGGGCTTGCTGGTTGGGGGAGGGAAGTGTAACCATGAGTGTGTATAGAGGGGTGAGGGTTTAACAAACTGACCTGGGTATAGAAATAGACTCTGAAAAGGATGGCCAAATTGTATTGCATCCAAATGATAAGATAAATAGGAGCTCGTTTCAGTAACCATTGTTGTTTCAGGTTTTCCTCAGCAAGCTCCTTGCTGGTGTGTAAGGAATGCAAGAAAGGATGAGGAACAGTGATGAGAGTGTGCAGGATCCAGCCTTCTAGAATAAGGATAATAAGAGCTAGGGTAGATGTTAGGCTACAGCCAGGTGGGTGTGGATGGCTTAGAACATTCTGCAGTATGACTGAGAATTACAAGACTTGACCAATAAACCATAGAAGAAAACCCCAGCCATCATAGAGAATCCATTGATACAGTAGTCATGCAGGAATACAAAAACCTGCATACTCAATCAAGAGCAAAAGTTGAGATCTAGACCTCACTTGGTAGTTTGTTGTGGCTCTTTACACACACACACACACACACACACACGCACACACCCACACACCTGCTCTCAGCTCAGGGATTATGTGTGACTGAGCGTGTTGGTGGAATATATCAGTGCCTCCAGCTGTGAGAGGTTGGAGGAGGCAGGGCATGATGAAGAGAATAGTGTCTCATTATGTTTGTCTATACCAAACTGGTACATCTACTCTCTGAAGAGATAAAGATATCTACCAATTCTAAGCCAATCCTATCACCTTGCATTTAGCTCCAGAAAATGTGGAAAGAAAAATAAACATGTTGAGGCAAGTCTACATAAATATTAACATAAGCAATGACAATTGCACATGTGAAGCCAGATTTACATGCCACGATAAATAATCTACAGCATAATCAATTACATGGTGTTTATTTAACTGACATTTTGTGTATTTTCGATGGCGAAATATATTGCTACAACTTTTCTGAGGCCATAGTACACATACTGGAGTCCTAACTAGTCACAAGTTGGCTAATTCCATTTTGATGGCACAAAAGCTAGAATCTGAATCCCTTTATAAAGAGTTTATGCAAATTTACTGTTTATTCTGAGGCTACATGCAATTATAGTTGAACTTTTAAATAATAATTTCATTTAATAAGAATGTGTATGCTTTTAGCATTTTTCAGTCTTTTTTACTTATTCTATAAGGAAATAAAGGTGTCATCACCACATACATTTTTAGTTCTCCTTAAACATGTATTGTTGGAAAACATGCTGGTGTTTTGGTAATATGGAGAAAACTTTTTCCCTTATAAATGATACTTAATAAAAATTGGCTAAAAATTTTTATCCAGATCACAGTTAATGAAGCCAAGTGGATTGTACGCCTGTTTTCCTCCAATTGAAATAAAAATGAAAGCAAAAGATATTTCTACCCATACACTGTCGGGCATGCGATTTTGGTCTGGTATGGGGGCTTTACTGTCTAATCCCTTTTTTCCTTTTTTGCATCACATCATATGATTTTATTTGTATTCAGTGAGGATAATGCAAACTCTGGCCATGATTTAAGTTGAAGGTATTGCCTTTGAGAACTCACAAATTAAGATCAATGGATAAAAACTACAAAATAAACTTGGATTTTTGAACAGATAAGCAATGTCACTTTTCCGCATGGTTCAAGGAAATATTAATTAGAATTATAAGAGAAAAAATAGTTGTCATTTGTTGGAGAAAATGGGTGCTATCACTCTGAGGAAAAAAGTTAGGCCCTACTGCTCAGAATAAATAGTGCATTGCAATAGGTAAAGATCAGGCTTAGGGTTTAGTAAGTAATATTGATAAAGAGAATTAGGACATAATAACTAATTGATGAATAAAAGTCACAGGAAAATTAAACATCTCCTGCCCCAAGTAAATGCAGTATCTTCTCTTCAGTGAGTTTCCAATAGTCTGACTTGTAGGCTGGGAGAACTGGGATGAATGCGTTTAATAATTCTTTAAACAGCTTTGGATGAAGAACCTAATTAGGTAGCTCACTTGACTCAAAAGAGGATCTGTTTTTCCTGGTGAAAGCTGAATCTGCCCTGAATTTGAATGCCAAGATACTTAATAACAACTAAGCTATGATATTTGCCTTTAACTTAGAAAATCAAATAGTGTTCTTTGCCAGTGATTTAATTTAATCATAATAATTTTTAGAAATGAAACAAGTCACTGGGAGGAGCTCATTTTCTATTCTGCTTGCATTAAAATATACTGAATATTCTGCTATAATAAATTAATAAAAAGATATGAATATGTCCTAAGGAATCAAATAAAGTATATCTGCTTCCCACATCTGCATAAATGCCAACAATCTGTCAACAAAATGAGCAAAAATAATACATTTTTACAGGAGTGGACACCCACTAAATGATTTCTGCAAGTGGTAACAATACTTTGAACCATGTTCACATAGCAATTCAGGTTATAATTTTCATTCCTATGGTGGTTACAACCATCTCAAATTCCCCATCAACTTTAATTTTTTAGAAGGAATAATCAATATGCATGGTATTTCTCTCATTTGCCTTGAATTACAAATGATCATTCCAGAACCAGTGTTCTGGGCTTTATCTTGCAAATGGGACAGTGACTAATATATGAAGCCATGGAATTCTTGCACTGACATAATTTCCATAGTAGGCAAAATGAGTTTTTCTTATAGAAGGATGGTCTCATCATTTCTCAAATCCAGCGTTTCTGAAAATGCATTAATCTGTGCACATTTTGGAAGAGAAGTTAGCAAGTCTTAGAAGAAAGAACATAGAGGTGGCAAGGATTCTAAACCCGCTCCTGACATTATCTTGCAGCATGTGCTTTGGCCAAATCACTTTCTCTAAGCTGCTATAATTTTCTAACTGTTTTGTTTGTAAAAAAAGAAAAAAAAAAAAGATAATTCAGCCACTTCATTATTCTCAAATGGACACGGCAGGCAGGAGAAAGGGAAGGACAGCAACATTCATTCAAAGGAGTATATCAGAAAATCCTGGATGATTTTTTTTTTCTCAAACCACACATGCTTCCACCCAAACTTTACTTTCCTTAGATTTTTCAGTTATAATAAGACATATTATTTGTAGTAATATGTTGCCTGTATTTTCCAAGGCTAATATTTTATGGATGTAAATAAAATGATGGCTTAGTTGCATTACTGCTAAATATTTATATCCAAGTCACCTCTTGCTTCACAAAATTGTACTAGGAAAATGAAATGATATTAACATATAATATAGTGCAGTGTTTACCTGATACATACTGTGCATTCCGTAAATAAAAGTTGTCTTCCTTCCATGCGAAGCAACAGATAAGAGTTTTGCTTACACATAATAGGCTCCATAATACTCTCAGTGATGGGAGGTTGAAGAAAACATAGCTCCTCCAGAGGGGCATAGTAAATTTGAAATTTTTCTATCTGGACTTTGAGTTAACTCCAGTTGCTGTTAATTTGTGTTGACATTTAGCGGTTTTTACTGCATTGTTTAGAAAAAAGGGAATAACTATTCTCATGCCTGTGATATACAGAAAAACAGCCATATTATTGCATTTAGGATGATTTTTATTTTTGCTTAGTGAAAATTTTTCACAAACGTATGTCCTATTTTATTTGTTATACACGAAACATTTCTGTCATTATTTAAAGGGTAGTTACTTTCTCTTTATGCCACAAAACAGTAATATATATTCTCTTCACAAATTGGGAGAGCAACTGATCAGATGCATTTCATTTAAATTCTGTGGCTTCATTTTCATGCTCTAAGCATACAGACTACATACATTTGCTACATGGAAATACCTGTTTTTGGCAGGATACATGATGATTTTTATAAGTAGATGTGTATCTACATTAGGAGAACTTGCAAAATGTAACACATTCAATATAGTTAATATAGAATAATATCTATCCAAATATAGTGAACACATATTTATTTACATTAAAACCCAGTCAAAATGACCATGTCTAAGACCTAGAGGAAGAAACAAATTGAGATTGCATGTGAGAATAAAAAAGGGAAAGAGAAAAATATGAATTAAAAGTTGAGGCCGGGCACGGTAGGTCATGCCTGTAATCCCAGCACCTCAGGAGGCCAAAGAGGGCAGATCACTTGGGGTCAGGAATTCGAGACCAGCCTAGCCAACATAGTGAAACCCCGTCTCTACTAAAAATACAAAAATTAGCCGGGCATGGTGGCAGGCACCTGTAATCCCAGCTACTTGGGAGGCTGAGGTGGGAGAATTGCTTGACCCTGGGAGGTGGAGGTTGCAGTGAGCAGAGATCGCACCACTACACTCCAGTCTAGGCAACAGAGTGAGACTTGTCTCAAAAAAAAAAAAAAAAAAAAAAAAAGTTGATATAGTTTGGATGTTTGTCCCCTCCAAATCTCATGTTGAAAAGTGGCCCTCAATGTTAGAAGTAGGCTTGGTGGCAGGTGTTTTGGTCATGGGGCGGATCCATCATGAATGGCTTGGTGACCTCCCCATGGTAATGGAGTTCTTACTGTATTAGTTCATGCAAGAGCTGTCTATTACATAAGAGTGCAGCACCCCCTTCTTTGCTCTTGCTCTCTCTCTCACCATGTGACATGCCTGCCTTTACTTCACCTTCCACCATGAGTACAGTCTCACCAGAAGCCAAGTAGATGCACATTCCCTGCTTGTACGGCCTGCAGAACAGTGAGCCGAATATACTTCTTTTCTTTATAAATTATTCAGCTTCAAGTATTTTGTTATAGCAATACAAAACAGACTAAAGTTTGTGTAAAAGTCAGAAAATGTTAACAAATTACATATACTCCTGAAGTACGTAAATTGAATATAAATTGTATATAATGATAAGTTATTATGGCTATAATATAAAAACTACATAGTTCTTTATTTTAATACAATCCAGTAATAACTAGAGAAGTTTTTCTTTGACAAAAACAAATGACAGTAGGACCTTCAGTCCTTTGAAACCTCAGCTGGACTGGGCACTCAAAATGGTTCACTGATGTAACTGGTATTAGAGGCTGACTTGAGGCTGGGACCCCAGGTGAGACTTTCCAATAGATCACCATGGTAGTTGCAGAGCAATCGGCCTTCATATATGACCTCAATCTCCACCAAATAAGTGTTCCAAGAAATCCTAGTAGAAACTTTAGAGCCTTTTCTATTCTAGCTCTGGGAGCCATATAACATTATTTCTCTTGCCCTGTGATGCTCAGAGCAGTCTAAAGTCCAGTCACATTGGAGGGGTGACATGGTTTGGATTTTTGTTCCTGCCCACATCTCATGTTGAATTGTAATCCCCAATGTTGGAGGAGGGGTCTGGTGGGGGTGACTGGATCATGGGGGCAGATTTTTCTCTTGCTGTACTCATGATAGTGAGTTCCCATCATATTTTGTTGTTTAAAAGTGTGTAGGACCTCCTCCTTCACTCTCTTTCCCTTGCCTGGGCCATGTAAGACATGCCTCCTTCTTCTTCACCATCTGCCATTTTTTTAAGTTTCCTGAGGCCTCCCAAGCCATGCTTCCTGTACAGCCTGTGGAACCATGAGCCAATTAAACATTTTTACTTTATAAATTACTCAGTCTCAGGTAGTTCTTTATAACAATGTGAGAAAGGACTAGTACAGAAAATGGGTACCAAGAGTGGGGTATTGTTATAAAGATACCTGAAAATGTGGAAACAACATTGGATCTGGGTAATGGGCAGAGGTTAAAATAGTCTGGAGGGCTCAGAAGACAGGAAAATGAGAGGATGTTTGAAACTTCCTAGAGACTTGTTACATTGTTGTGACCAAAATGCTGATAGTGATATGGACAATGATGTCCAGACTGAGAAGGCCTCTCAGATGGAGATGAGGAATTTATCGGGGACTGAATCAAAAGTTATTTTTGTTATGTGGTAGCAAGGAGGTTAGAGGCATTGCACTTCTGCCCTAGAGATCCATGGAACTTTGAACTTGAGAGAGATGATTTAGGGTATCTGGTGGAACAAATGTCTAAGCAGCAAAGCATTAAAGATATAGCCTGGCTGCTTGTAACGACATATGCTAACATATGTGAGCAAAATGATGGTCTGAATCTGGAACTTACATTTAAAAGGGAAGCAGAGCACACAAGTTTGAAACATTTTTAACCAGGCTATGTAGTGTAAAAGAAAAACCCATTTTCAGGGGCAGAATTCAAGCCAGCTGCAGATATTTGCAAAAGTAAAGAGTAACCAAGTGCTAATAGCCAAGACAATGGGATAAAGACCTTAAAGGAATTTCAGAAACCCTTGCAGCAACCCCTTCCATAACAGGCCCAGATGCCTAGGAGGGAAGAATGGTTTCCTGGGCCAGGCCCAGGGCCCTGCTGCCTTTCACAACCTTGGGACACTGCTTTCAGCTTCCTAACTGCTCCAACTCCAGCCATGGCTAAAAAGGCCCCACCCAAAATGTGAGAGTGTCAGTTAGTTCAACCATTGTGGAAGACAGTGAAGCAATTCCTCAAAGACCTAAAGACAGAAGTACTATTTTACTCAGCAATCCCATTGAGCAGAAGACTGAATGAGCAGTATGTTTTATGAATCCTAGTATATGTTAAAAGAGAGTTCCCCAACTGGTGTGCCACATCAGACGAGTGTACCAAATATGAATGACAAGTGTACTGATTAATTGATTCCCTAAAATTTTAGGGTGACTAGTCATAGATCGGGGCACCCAGAGCCTTTAGGCCAATTGTCCCTTATGAGCAGCCATATCTAGTTACCCTATTATGCAATTAAAACATCATTTTCTATGTGTGCCATGAGGTGAAAAAAAGGGTAAGGAGGTCAGTACGACTGAGTTAGAATATCATTATCATTGCTTTATTCCTACATACATGACAAGTTAGCAGAGTAGGAATCTTAGGTTATAGATTGTTTTCCCTGAAATAATTGTACACACTTCTCCATTCTTTTCACGTATTTAGTTTTTTTCTGAATAAAAAATTGAATTCAGGCTGATTTTCTGAATTCATCAGTAAACTTTTTTTCCTGCTTTGAATATTGTAGGATTTGTAAATTTAACATTAAAATGAATGTTTTTGCAAATATATCCCATAGTATGAGTCTCTTTCCTTAATTTTGTCTAAATATTGAGGAGTAGTTTCAATCTCCATATACTCATCTGCTATCAGCTAGGAAATTATTTTTTCTATTTTATCTTTTTTTACTGCTTGAATTCTATTGCTCTAGCTTCTCCTCTGAACACTTCTACTTCTTAGGTTCTCAAAATTACATAGTGTTATTTCCCATTTTTATTATGGCAAAATACATATAAAATTTACCATCTTAACCATTTTCAAACATACAGATCAGTAGTATAAAACACATTCACAGTGTTGTGCAAGCATCACCACCACCCATTTCTATAACTCTTTCCATCTTGGAAAACTGAAACTCTGTACCTATTAAACAATAATTCCCCATTCCTCCTTCCCCCTACCCTCTGACAGTGACCATTCTGCTTTTTGTCTCTACAATTTTGACTACTCTAAGTACCTCATACACGTGGAATCACACAGTATTTCTCTTTTTCCCATGGTGTATTCCACTCATGATAATGTCCTCAAGGTTTATGCATGTTGTAGTATATGTCAGAATTGTATTCTTTTTTAAGGCTGAGTAATATTCCATTGCATGTATATGCCTATCTTGCTTATACATTCATCTGTCCATGGATACTTGGGTTGCTCCCACATTTTACCTACTGTGAATAATGCTGCGGTGAACTTAAATGTACAAATATCTCTTCAAGACCCTGCTTTCAATTCATCTGGGCACATACCCAGAAATGGAATTGTTGGATTATATTGTAATTCTATTTTAAACTTAGGAACTGCCATACTCTTTTCCACATTGGCTGCACTATTTTACATTCCTACCAGTAGTGCACATAAGTTCCAGTTTCTCCAAATCCTTGCCAACACTTCTTACTTTGTTTCAAAAGTAGACAGGCTAACTGGTTGTGAGGGGGTATCCCATTGTAGTTTTGATTTTCATTTTTGTAATGATTACTGATGATAAGCATCTCTTTAAGTGCTTATTGATCATTTGTATAACTTCTTTTTTACATTTTATTTATTTATTTTTATTTATAATTATTATGGACACATACTAGTTCTGCACATTTATTGGACACATGTGATATTTTGATGCAAGCATATGATGTGCAGTGAATGATTAAGTCAAGGGAATTGAGGTATTCACCATCCTAAGCATTTATCATTTACTTGTGTTAGAAACATTGCCATACCACTCTTATAGTTATGAGAAAATACAAAATAAATTACTGTTAACTACAGTCACCCTATTTTACTACTAAACACTAGATCTTATAACTTCTAACTATATTTTTGTATTCATTAGCAATTGCTTCCTTATTCCCCCTCCCCACTCTCCTTCTTAGCCTCTGATAACTATGATTTTACTCTCTACCTCCAGGAATTCAATTTTTTCAGTTCCCAAGTATTTGTGAAAAGTTCCATTCATGTTGTTCCAAATGAAAGGATTTCATTATTTTTTATGCCTGAGTAATATTCCATTGTGTATATATACCACATTTTCTTTATTAATTTATCCATTGATTGACATTTGGGTTGAATCCCTATCTTAATTATTGTGAATAGTGCTGCAATAAACGTGGGAGTGCAAATATCTTTTGGATATACTGATTTCCTTTCTATTGAATATATGCCTATCTGTGGGATTGCTGGATCATATGGTAGTTCTAGTTTTAGGTTTTTGAGAACTTCCATAATGGCAGTACTAATTTATTGTTTTCCATAGTGGTTGTACTAATTTACATTCCCACCAACGATGTACGAGGGTTCCCCTTTCTCCACATTCTCATCAGCATTAGTTTTAGCCTGTAATTTGAATTAAGATAAATGAAATGGGGAATAGGAAAATAATAGAAAATAATCAACAAAACTAAGAGTTGGTTTTGTGAAAAGATCAACAATGTTGACAAACTCTTATCTAGATTAACTAAGAATAAAAGAGAGAAGATTCAAATGTGAAAGAAAAATAAATCTTGAGACCAAAACTCATTAAGCCAAAGGAAAAGTCAAGCTGAAAACTGGGTTATGCACACCTGCATTCCCTTTTGGTTCCTAAATAAGATGGCTACAGATTAAAAGCTACACACCTCCCTCATATTTTGCCCACAAAGAAATTTCTAGTGGACTCCAAGATGTTTACCCTAAAGTATTTCTGTTAAAATTCACCGCGGCAATGTAAATTGATAGCTTATCTTTACAGGTTCATAGGACAGAACTCAAAGGACAGATTTTAATTTCTGTGTCATACCTCTGCCCACCTGACACAAATGTATATCTGATTTTTACCCCTGTCCTATTGTCTATGTTATCTTATGTAAAAATGCAGATTCACTGAACCAGATGAAGGCATGAATATTTTCCCCCACTCTCCTCTTACATGAAAATTGTGTATTTTTCAATATCCCGTCCTTTCCCCTCTAAATTTGGAGCCCTCAAAATCAGCTTCAGAGAAAGGTATAGGCCTCTCTCCCCAGTGCTCGTCCTTAACGTTCACAAATAAACCTCCTAAAATGATTGAAATTTTTCCCAGTCATTTTTTTTAATGTTTTTAACAGCTTTATTTGCAGGAATCCCAAACTGGAGACAACTCAAATGCCTATTAATAGATAAACAAATAAACAAATTGTGGTGTATCTCTACAATGGAATACTCAACAATAACAAGGAATGATACGTGTAACTACATGGTTAAATCATAAAACTACACTGAGTGAAAGAAACCAGACACAAAATAGTACATCATATGATTCCATTTATATGGAACTCCAAAAAGGACAAATATAATCTAGAGTGACAGAGAGCAGATCAGTTATTTTTTAGCTAATTAATTAATTTTTGTACATGAATAAATTCTTTAGTAGTGATTTCTGAGATTTTGATGCACCCATCACCTGAGCAGTGTACACTGTACCCAATGTGCACTCTTATCCCTCACCCCCCTTACATCCCTTCACCTGAGTATCCAAAGACCACTGTATTATTCTTATGCCTTTATGTCCTCATAGCTTAGATCCCATTTATGACTGAGAACATACAATGTTTGGCTTTCCATTCTTGAGTTACTTCACTTAGATTAACAGTCTCCAATTCTATCTAGGTTACTTCATTCCTTTTTATGGCTAAGTAGCATCTCTGTCATTTTTCTTGATTGACACAAGTAACTAAAATCTGAAATGAAAAGAGGAGAACATGACGACTGGTGCCACAGAAATAAAAAGACGAACAAGAGAATATATGAGGAATTGTATGCCAATAAATCAGATAATCTAAAAATTTGGAAACCCAAACTATCAAGACTGAACCATGAATAAATAGAAAATATGAACAAACCAATAATGAGTAAAGGGATGAAATCAGTAATCAAAAACCTCCCAGCAATATCCAGGACCAGATGGCTTCTCTGCAGAATTCTACAAAAGAAACCACACCATTCATCCTGATACCTGGAAAAAAGGAAAAAAAAGGAGGTAAAACTTCCAAGTTTTTTCTATGAGACCTGAATTATTCTGATACCAAAGCCAGACAATTAAACTACAAGAAAAGAAAGCTACAGACCAATATTCCTAAAGAATATTAATGCAAAAATCTTCAAGGAAATACTAACAAACCAAATTCAACAGCACATTAGAAGGATTATATACCTTGGTGAAGTGGAATTTATTCCTAGAATGCAAAGATGGTTCAATCTTATGAAGATCAATTAATGTAATACACTATGTTAACAGAATAGAAGACACACATGGCCTTCTCAAGTGATGCAGAAAAGAAGCATTTGACAAGATATAACAAAAAGCTTTTATAACAAAATACTCAGCAAAGTAGAAATAGAAGGAAATTACCTCAACATAATAAAACCCATTTACTAAAAGTCTATGACTAGCGTCACACTCAATAGTGAAATATAAAAAGCTTTTTCTGTAAGACCAATAACAAGGTAAGGGTGCCCACTGTCAGCACTTCTATCTAACATGGTATTGGCAGTATTAGCCAGAGCAAGTGAACAAAATTGATTAATTAATTACTTAATTAATGACTTCCAAATTGGGAAGGGATAAGTAAAATTCTTTTTGTTCATAGACTACATGATCTTACATGTAAGAAACTAATAATTTTATAAAATTATGATTAAAACTAATAAATGATTTCAGCAAACTTGTAGAAAACAAAATCAACACAAAAATAAGGTATTTCTATTCACTAATAGTGAACAATCTGAAAAGAAAATTGAGAAAATCATTATGTTTATCATAGCACATAAAAAATAAAATACTTAGGAATAAACCTAACCAAAGAGATAAAAGACTTGTACACTAAAATCAATAAAACATTGCTGAAATAAATTGAAGAAGACACAAATAAATTGAAAGATATAAAATGCCTATGGATTTAAATACTTAATATTATTATGATGTCCATAATATTCAAAGCGATTGATAGTTTAAATTCAATCTCAAAATCCCAATGTCATTTTTTTGCCAAAATTAAAAGATTAATCTTAAAATTAACATGAAATATCAATAAACTCCAAATATCCAAACCAGTTTTGAAAAGAGAATAACAAAGTTGGAGCCCTTCAATCTCAACTGAAATCCCAATGTCATTTTTTTGGCTGAAACAGAAAGATTAATTTTAAAATTAACATAAAATATCAAGTAACTCCAAATATCCAAAACAATTTTGAAAAGAGAATAACAAATTTGGAGCCTTCATACTTCTGGATTCCAAATCATATTGCACAGCTACAGTAATTAAAACTGTGGTACTGGCATAAAGAAATATAAATATTCCAAAGGAATAGAATAGAGATCCTATAAATAAATTCACACATGTGTGGTCCATTGATCTTCAGCAAGGTTGCCAAGGCCACTCAATGAAGAAATTACAGTCTCTTTAACAAGTGATGTTAGAAAAGCTGGGTAACATATGAAAAAAATAAAGTAGGACTCATATTAATCCTATATAAATATGAACTCAAAACAGGTTAAAAACCTAAATGTAAGACTTAAGATTGTACCACTCCTTGAATACAGCATAGGTGGAAACCTTTATGACACTGGATTTGGCAATTATTTCTTGGATATGACGCTGAAAGCAGAGGCAACAAAAGCAAAACAGACAAATGGGACTACATCAAACTTAGAAGCCCTTGTGAATTAAGGAAATCAATTAGCAGAGTGAAAAACAACTTATGAAATGGGAGAAAATATTTGCAAATCATATATCTGATAAAGAGTGAGTATGTAGAACATATAAAGGACTCCTACAATTCAACAACAACAAAATAGTAGCCAGATTTTAAAATAGGCAAAGGACTCAAATAGACATTTCTCCAGAAATGATATATGAATGGCCAACAAGCATAAGAAAAGATGCTCAACATCACTGATCATGAGAGAAATATAAATCAAAACCAACAAGATGTATCACCTCATACCCTTTAGAATCGCTACTGTTAAAAAAATAGAAGATGACAAGTGTTGGCAATGATGTCAAATAACTGCATCCCTTTTGTACTGTTGGTGGAATACTGCTACCACTGTGGTAGCACTGTGGAAAATGTTGCAACCACCATAGAAAAATAAGTAAGGAAGTTCTTTGAAAAATTAAAAATAAAATTAACATATGATCCAGAAATCTCACTTCTGAGTATGTAACCCAAAGAACTGAAAGAAGAGTCTCAAGCAGATATTTGTATACCAACATTCAAAACAATACTATTCACAATAGCAAAGAGATGCAAGCAACACAAATGTCCAGTCTTGTTATTCAAGAATGTATAAACAAAATGTTGTATTACATAAAATGGAGTGTTAGTCAACCTTAAAAATGTAGCAAGGTTGTCACATGCTACAACATGAATAGATCTTGAGAACATTATGTTAAGTGGAATAATCCGGTTACAAAAGACAAATAGTACATTGTTGTACTAATATTGATGTATCTATCTAATGTAGTCAGATTCATAGAAACAAAGTGGAATTGTGGTTACTAAGGGCTGGGGGAAAAGGGAAAAGGAGAGTTGTTTAATGTGTATAGAGTTTTAGATTTGCAATCTAACTTCTTGAGGTCTGTTTCACAACAATGAGAATATACATAACACTACTGAGCTATAGACTTAAAGTGGATAAGAAGGTAAATTTTGTTACATTTTTACCACCTAAATAAAGTACCTAAATAAAATGGTGAGATAATATTCTAGCTGTGTGATCTTTTTTCAGCAGAAAACAGATGCCACTCAAAAAGAAAATTTGAAAGGAAATTAAGACAAAGATTATTTATAAATGCTTGGATAAAGTATGTGTTTACCACAAAATGTTGTTGAAGTCCTTGGTTAAAAACAGTAGAAAATCCTCATTATGCTTTGGCCTGAAAGGGCAAGATGAGGGCGTAATCACCAGAATCCTGCAGGGGTTATGGATGTATGGAGAGAGCCACTTGGGAGGACCTGTGGCAATCAGTAGAGGAACACAGTCATTACCAAACGACACCCAGAATGGAGGAAATAATGGAATAAAGATCTTGACCTCTTACTCCTCCTGCCTCTAATCTCCATCTGGTGCCTCTTATAAGCCAAACCTAATCTGAACCATAGAGTAAGAGCTCCAGGTGATGCAGTTCATAGTAATCAGCCTTTGCAGTCACAGAGCAAGGTGGAGAAGGGTGAAGTGGGAACCTGGAGGGGAAAGCAGAATATTCAGCACACTCCAAACCTCTTTCTTCCTCTGTAAATGGGAATGAATGCAGTCCCTGACTCAATCACAGGGTTGCGTTAGAGATTAAGTGAGAAACCCATGTGAAGCTGATATGGTTTGGCTTTGTGTCCCTACCTAAATCTCATGTTGAATTGTGATCCTGAGTGTTGGAAGTGGAGCCCGTTGGGTGGTGATTGGATTATGGGTGGTTTCTGATGTTTTAGCACCATCTCCCTAGTGCTGTCTCATGATAGAGTACTCACAAGACCTAGTTGGTTGAAAGTGAGTAGCACTTCCCCTTTCATTCTTGGTCTCTTCTAGTCTGCCATGGTGAGACTTGCTTGCTTCCCCTTTGCCATCCACCATGATTGTAAGTTTCCTGATGCTTCCAAGCCATGTTTCCTGTACAGTCTGCTGAACTATGAGTCAATTAAATCCCCTTTCTTCTTAAATTACCCTGTCTTAGATAGTCATTCATAGCAGTGGGAGAAAAGGCTAGTACAGAACCATTTAGCACAGTGCCTGACACGTACCAATAATGGTCAAGAACTGTCAGAGCAATACCTGTCATCTGCCTGAATAGCCAAGGCTCTACTATTCTAGCCATGAATGTTTATAAAATAAATTTCTCACGCTTTGAACTTCTGTTCTTTGCCAGATGTACATGACTGGTCTAAGTGGCAGAAAAACAACAGATCATAAATATTCCGCTATGTTCAACTCAGTGTGTTATCAGAGTAACACCTTACATTTGGAATATGTTCTGAATAGCAGAGAACTTTCGGCTTTTAAATAAAATATTTTAACACTTTTTCCTAAAATTCACTGTAATTTCTACATCCTCTATTTTCTATACTCCCAAGTATTTGTTGGAGACCAGCCAGAGCCCTCAACATCAGTCTGAGGTATTTTGGGGGTAGATGATAGATGGAGGCACTAGTGAGCGTTTGAATTGTAAGAAGATCAGGGGATAAAAGCTAGCTCTCAGCCTTAGGTAGTGAATTAAAAAGTGCCTGAGCCCCATCCCTAACCACAAAACAAAGAAGCAATAATTTATGAATCCCTGCCAAACACATGTGAATTTATCATTCGGTTAGGAATACAATCACAATTTGTAAATAATTTCTCTAGAATTCATTTACTATTCACTTGTTAGTACTATTGACTATTCTAAATGTAGCTGCTCAAAATGCTTTTTTTAAGGGAAGTCTGCAATCTTCATATCATGTGCTTCAAAGTAACATTGCAAGCCTAAATTTGAATCCGTGGAATTGAGTAGCAAGTGATTGCATTTTTTTTCCCACTACCTTTGACATTCTTTGTAGCATCTTATCTGTTACGTATGAAGTAGGTATTTCTGTCTGCTGAACACTTAAATTCAACCAGTTGCCTTTACTCAGCAGTGGGGAGTAGGCCACTCCTTGTTACTGCAATTTTTTTTCTAACCATATGTTTCACAGATTCTCAATATAATTAACTTCACTACAGGCCCAGAAATTGAACTAATTAAAGATAGAAAACTGAGAACATAAATAGACTAAATAGATAAAAATATGAAAAAAAAGGAATTCTTGAAAATGACGTGCTCATGAAAACCTAAAAAAAGGAGAAAATGATGAATGAAACTTTTTCATAAAACATAGCTTTTATTCACATCAAGGGAAATATCAGGAACTTCAGAAGAGTAATATTACATAAAGAGAAGTGTCAGCTCCTTGAAGTTTGATGTTAGGTGTCAGTCTTACTCAGTGCCAAAGATTTTTCTGACTGCTTCAGTAGACTTAATTGACCTACATTTTGTATTACCATAGCATTTCTTTCACCCTCTTCCTTACTCTGGGAGAGACTTGTTTATATTTTGCTTTCCTACTTGATTTTGAGACCCTAGATACCCTACTGTAGCCCCATCATGGGGGACCAAGCTTGCCACATAGTAGGTACACCATAAATACTCTAAGAAAGAATGAAAAATCAGCAGAAGATTTGCAGGAAAAAGAACCATAGCAACTTTTTGAAATATGATATAAATAACACATTAAGAACTTTAGAGATAGTTCCATTGCCCAAATAGAGAAATCAGACATGCCTGAATACTCATTCATTCTGTTTCATTTCCTCATGTGTTTAAGCACCAAAGCAGACATTTTTGCTGTCTTCTTAGGATAGTGGGTGCCACGTACCAAGTATTGTGAAGGTAATTGATGGACAGACCATTATAGAACATTTAAAAGAAATGAGACATTCAGAATAAATTACTCATAAAAGGAAACAATTATTTCTTTTAAGATGGCTACTAGTATAATAAGGAGTACTATACCATTTTATTACTCCTTGTCATAGGTACCTTACCCTCTGCCAAATGTGAGGGTTCAGTAGACCCTCACTGATGTCATATGACCAAAGTGGTGATAGTTACACTTATAACTTGACCCACGTCTCCTGGAATATGGATAGACACAGAGACTGGTGTTCTATTATTTCTGGAAAAATCTAAAGCCTTCTCCTGAGACCTCGAGCAGAAAGAACTTCACAGGCACCAGCTTCACTTTCACCAACAGTAGGAAAGTGTTCCTGTGTCTTATGAACAAAGTGGACACTATAGGTACTAGAGAGGCTAGAAAAATATTGACAGGTCCCAGAGTAGTAATGTTACCTCTCATCAGAATAAATGTAGGTTGGAGAGTAGGGAATAATGATTGTAACTGAATGAATGACGATGAAGTGTTCATTTAGATTAAATAAATAAATAAATAAATGTAATCATAGAAATATGCATAGTAGTCTCTGATGATCTTATATATTTTTGTGGTATCAGTTGCAGTGTCAACTTTTTCACTTCTCATTTGTGCTTATTTGAATCTTCTCTCTTCTTGGTTAGTCTAGCTAGCAGTCTGTCAATTTAATTTACATTTTCAAAAGATTAACTTTCCCTTCACTGACCTTTTGTATTTTTTATTTTGTCCTTCAATTTTATCTAGTTCTGGTTTGATCTTTGTTATTTCTTTTCTTCTGCTCTCTTGGGTTTGTTTCATTCTTGTGTTTTGAGTTCCTTGAAGTATGATATTGGTTTTTAATTTATGATCTTTCTATTTTATCGATGTAGGAATTTAAAGTTATAAACTTCCCTCTCAGCACTTCTTTGTTGTGCTTGTTTTGGTATGTTGTACCTCCATTTTTATTCATTTCAAATGAATTATATTTTATTATTTTTTAATTTAGATGTTCATCTTAATTTTGTCATTGACCACGAAATCATTCAGGAGTATGTTGTTTATTTTCCATGTATTTGTATAATTTCCAAGAGTACTTCTTGGAATTGATTTCTAAATTTATTCTACTGTGGTCCAAGAAGATACTTTGTATGATTTTGATTGTTTGAAATTTATTAATACTTGTTTTGTGGCCTAACATATAGTTTATCATCTTGGAGAATGTTCCATGAGCTAATGTGAAGAATGTATATCCTATGGTTGTTATACAGAATGCTCTATAAATGTCTGTTAGCTCTATTTGATCTAAAGTCCAATTTAAATCCAGTGCTTCTGTTTGCTTTTTGTTTCTATTTCCATGAAACATCTCTTCCCTCTTCTTTACTTTCATTCTATAAGTGTCCATCAATAAGGTGTGTCTCCTGTAAGTAGCATAGGGTCAGATCATGTTTTCTTTAAAATCCATTCTGTCAATCTGTACCTTTTAATTGGAGAATTTAATTCATTTATGTTCAAAGTTAATATTGATTTGTGAGGTTTTGTTCCTGTCATAATGTTAATTATCTAGTTGTTCTGTAGCTTCATTTGTGTAATTTTTTATAAGATCTGTGAGTTTTATACTTTTGTGTGTTTTTATGATGGTGACTGTTGACATCTTGTTTTTATGTTTGGAACTTCTTTGAACATTTATTTCAGAATCAGTCTAGTGATGATGAATACCCTCAGTGTTTGCTTGTCTGGGAAATGCTTTATTTATCTTTCATTTATGAAGTTTATTCTGGCAGTATACAAGACATTCATGAAAGAAACTTTAGATGACACAAAAAAATGGAAAAACATCCTATGCTCATGGATTGGAAGAATTAATATACTTTAAATGACCGTACTTCCCAAAGCAATCTATAGATTCAATGCAATTTCTATCAAAACACCAACATCATTTTTCACAGAATTAGAAAAAAAGTCATAAAATTAATATGGGACCAAAAAAGAGCCTGAATAGCTAAGCAATTTTAAGCAAAAAGAACGAAGCTGGAGGCATCATATTACCTGACTTTACATTATACTACAAGGAAATGGTAACCAAAACACTACTGTACTGGTATGCAATTAGACACATAGATCAATGGAACATAATAGAGAACCTATAAATAAAGCCACATGCCTACAGCCAACTGATCAACAAAGTTGACAAAAACATACACTGGGAAAAAGGATGCCCTTTTCAATAAATGGTGCTGGGAAAATCTAATTGCCACATCCCAAAGAATAAAACTTGAACCTATGTATCTCACCATATACAAAAATTAACTAAACATAGATTAAAACTTAAATGTAAGACCTGAAACCATAAAAATTCTAGAAAAAAATAGGAAAAATTATTCTGGACATTGGTCTAGGCTAGTAATTCATGACTAAGACCTGAAAGGTGAATAAAACAAAAACGAAAATAGAAAAATGGCACTTAATTAAACTAAAAAGTTTCTACATAGAAAAATAAACAATCAACAGAGTGAACAGACCACCTACAAAATGGAAAAAAAAAATGTAAACTATATATCCAACAGAGGACTGATATCCAGAACCTACAAGGAACTAAAAATACTTAGCAACAATAACAGCAACAAAACAAATGACCCTATTAAAATGTAGGTAAAGAACATGAATGAACACTATTGGGGGAACCCGCCCCTGATATGTCAATGTAGATTCTTTCTATTTTCCATAAGTGTCAGCCAGCTGAGAAATAGAGACAGTATAAAGAGAGGAATTTTACAGCTGGGCTGTCAGGGGTGACATCACATATCGGTAGGACCATGATGCCTGCCTGAGTTTCAGACCAGCAAGTTTTTATTAAGGGTTTCAAAAGGGGAAGGGGGGTAAGAACAGGGAGTAGGTACAAAGGTCACATGCTTCAAAGAACAAAAAGCAGAACTACTAATAAGGGTCTAACAAAGATCACATGCTTCTGAGGGAACAGGACAAAGGGCAAAAGCAGAACCACTGATAGGGGTCTATGTTCAGCAGTGCATGTATTACCTTGATAAACATCTTAAACAACAGAAAACAGGGTTCAAGAGCAGAGAACCGGTCTGACCACAAATTTACCAGGACAGAGTCTTCCCAACCCTAGTAAGCCTGAGGGTTCTGCAGGAGACCAGGGTGTATCTCAGTCCTTATCTCAACTGTACAAGACAGACATTCCCAGAGTGGCCATTTATAGACCTCCTCTAAGGAATGCATTCCTTTCCCAAAGTATTAATATTAATATTCCTTGCTAGGCAAAGAATTTAGCGATATCTCTCCTAATTGGATGTCCGTTTATAAGCTCTCTGCAAGAAGAAAAATATGGCTCTTTTTGCCTGACCCCACAGGCAGTCAGACCTTATGGTTGTCCTCCCTTCTTCCATAAAAATCACTGTTATTCTGGTTTTTTTCAAGGTGCACTGATTTCATATTGTTCAAATACATGTTTTAAAATCAATTTGTACAGTTAACACAATTATCACAGTGGTCCTGAGGTGATGTACATCCTCAGCTTACAAAGATAACAGGATTAAGAGATTAAAGTAAAGACAGGCATGAGAAATTATTAAAGTATTATTTGGGAACTGATAAATGTCCCTATTAAGATGAAATCTTCACAATTTATGTTCCGCTGCCACGGCTCCAGCTGGTCCCTCTGTTCGGAGTCCCTGACTTCCCGCAACAGAACACTTTGCAAAAGAAGACATGCAAATGGCCAACAAGCATGTACAAAAAATGCTCAACATCTCTAATTAGGAGAAAAATGGGAAATTAAAATCATAAAGAGATGTCATTTACACCAGTCAGACTGGCTATAATTAAAAAGTCAAAAAATGACAGATGTTGAAGAGGATGAAAATAAAAGGAAAGACTCATACACTGTTGGTGGTGAAGTACATCCATTGAAAACAGTATGGAGATTTTTCTAAGAACTAAAAGTAGAACTACCATTCCACCCAACAATCTCACTACTGGGCATCTACTTAAAGGAAAAGAAATCATTATATGAAAAAGATACCGGCACTCATATGTTTACAACACTATTCACAATAGCAAAGATATGGAATCAAAATAAGTGTCCATCCAATGGATGTTTGGAAAAAGAAAATTTTATATATACACACATAGACATATATACACACACACACACATATAATGTATGTATATGCATATGTATATGTATATATATACACACATCATGAAATATTACTCAGCCATAAAAAAGAATGAAATTATGTCTTTTGCAGCAACATAAATGGAACTAGAGGCCATTGTTTTAAGTAAAATAATTCAGAAACAATTTGTCAAATGTTGCATATTCTCACTTACAAATCAAAGCTCAGTGTTGTGTACATATGGACATAGAGAGAAGAATAGAGGCTTGGAAAGGTGAAAGGGTGGGAGAAATGTGAGGGATGAGAAATAACCTAATTAGTACAATGTACACTGTTTGCATGATGGTTATATTAAAAGTACATACTTCACTGCTATGCAATGTGTCTATGTATCAAAACCCCTAAATTTATGAACATTAAAATAAAAAATAAATAGATATAACTACCTCTAAAATGAGACTATTCTAATTAAACATATGTGGCTGGAAAGACTATTAAATCCCCCATGAGATCAAGAAGACAGTAAAGGAAGATCTAGCAGAGTTGTTTTATGTATTAAAATGTGGTGATAAAGAATAAGCTTTCTTGTTTGGCTCTCCACCAAGTCCTGCCTATTAAATAAATGGGTTGCATTTGGAAGATCGTACCAACTGTGTTTCTATTTTTCTAATAGTTTTCCTTTAATTTCTGGACCAAAGCCTGTGTTCCCCAAGAAGCATCTTTTGACGCCAGTCCTAAAAATTTTCCTCTGAACTCTTGTTTTGTCAGTTACCAATACTATTCACATGACTCTTTGTCTATGCTGACTGCTATGTTTTATTATTTACATGTAGTATATATACTCTCTTTCCTCAACTGATTGGTGAGGCCCAGTGAAGGGGAAGGAAACCATCAGTTCTTCAGTTCCTACTCTGTGCTAGTAGTTATGTATTTAATACATTATCTACTTACATAGTAACTTCTTGCAGCCAGTGTTATCTTTACTTGTTACAGAAACTGAAGTTCAGTGAATTTATTTAATTTGCTCAAGGACAAAATCAGAATAGTTTGACACTAGAACTAGCATCAAATTATTTTACCAGCATTTTAAAATAAGAGTCGTCTTGTGTCTTTTACATAGTATATGCTTAGCCCTGGGTCTTGAACCATGTACATGTGTACTAATGTCTCTTAATGATGATAAAGTATTCCTTATCAGTATGCTTTCAAAGTGACTAAATATCTAAATATCTACACTTTTTCTAGAGTTTCAAATAATATTCATTACAAGGTCAATAATTTTCTGGTGAAATACATTTTTATGTAATAAAATGCAATCATGTAAAAGAAATTGAAGACCACAACAAAACTGCATGTCTGATTTTGTGATGAATTTTGCCTAGTTTCTGTTTTTATTTTGATATATATGTGAGATATATGTATGGAGATATATATATGTGTGTGTGTATATATATATATCCTATCTTATTTAAGTTCGCCATGTTGTGTAAGTTAGGAAAAAAGTATACAACTAAATCAGCGACCTTGCCTTTAGGTGTTTCACATATTTCCCTCAATTTTTACATTAAAAAAAATAAAATTGAATTTGCTTTAAATGTAGCCATAAAAACTTTTGTTATCCTTTGGGTTGATATGGATCACGGTTTTTCAGAATAACGGGTGAAAGCATGAGTTTGAGAAGTCTAGTTTGTATGTGATATCTATGGACTTCATGTAATTAGAAATGGGAGGAGACTTTTAACCCTCACGATGGATGAGAGTTTAGAAATAGGCTAGGAAAAAAAAAAAAAAAACTTAATTAAAACTAAAAATGGCCGGATGTGGTGGCTCATGCCTGTAATCCCAGCGCTCTGGGAGGCCGAGGTGGGCAGATCACCTGAGTTTGGGACCAGTCTGGCCAACACAATGAAACCCGTCTCTACTAAAAATACACAAATTAGCCAGGCATGGTGGCGCACGCCTGTAATCCCAGCTACTCCAGAGGCTGAGGCAAGAGAATCGCTTTAACTTGGGAGGGGAATGTTTTAGCAAGCCAAAATTGCGCCACTGCTCTACAGCCTGGGCGACAGGGTGAAATTCCGTCAAAAAAAAAAAAAAGACAATTCACATGTAGTTTGGAAAACAAATCCCAGCCCTGACAGAGGAAATGGGATAGAGGAAGATGACACATGCAATTTACTAAATTTTTACACAGAGCATAAAATATATAAATCAGTGACATTTTGTCATTTGGGGTAGATACAGGAAGTAGCCATCAATCTGAAGAAAACACAGTAAATTTTATCAATTTTCTTTTTCATAATCTCAAGTAACAATCATAAAGAAATTTCTTTTTGGCCGGGCACAGTGGCTCACGCCAGTAATCACAACACTTTGGGAGGCAGAGGCGTGAGCCACCGTGCCAGGGCAAAGCATTAATTTTTTTAATGAGCTGCTCTTTTAAAATGGAAGTAAAAAATCCACATATGCAATAGGGCATATGATTTAGGGTTTCATTAACAGAATAAATGTTTTTAAAATAGGCATATCAATTTCCTAAAAGCTTAATTTTTTTTGAAAACCCTAGCTAAGAACATTTCATATTCTCTGCTTTCTGTTTTATTCTTCTTCTGAATAGTTAGTTTAAAAAGGGTTATCTACTTGGATTTGGGGTTGGAGATAGAAAGAAAAGTGAGTTATTGAGAAAGAGGAAAATCGTAAATACTCTCTTGTCACTTTTTCCAAGACTTCTTCACCCCCACAAGGTTGGCACAACTTTATAAGCATCTGGTTGCCCTTTCTTCCCGTTTTTGTGATAAGTCAGATGAAAAGTTAAATCCTCTAAGAAAATTCACTTTTTCAAGGAATATGGCAGTGAATACTTTTGTAGAATAGTTCTTTGGTAAAATAAATAATTATCTTCTAATTGTTCTTAATATTTGAAAGTTTTCTAAACTACAGCCTATTTTTACCTTTACTTTGTCTGATACTTAGGTAATTGTGTGTGGATTTATCACTGATAACCTGGGTTATAAATTATAATAAAATTGCATATGTGGGCTTTTTACTTCCATTTTAAAAGATCAGCTCATTAAAAAAATTAATGCTTTGGCTGGAGGCGGTGGCTCAGGCCTGTAATCCCAGCACTTTGGGAGGCCGAGTCGGGCGGATCACGAGGTCAGGAGATAGAGACCATCCTGGCTAACACGGTGAAACTCTGTCTCTACTAAAAATACAAAAAAAAATTAGCCAGGCGTGGTGGTGGGTGCCTGTAGTCCCAGCTACTCGGGAGGCTGAGGCAGGAGAATGGCATGAACCCAGGAGGCTGAGCTTGCAGTGAGCCGAGATCGCGCCACTGCACTCCAGCCTGGGCGACAGAGCGAGACTGTTTTTTTTTTTTTACTTCATTGAGGGTCAATCCACACCTATAGGCTAGAGCTAGACCATTACTCTGTTTTTTCACTGAATTATTTTGAGACCCACCTAAAGTCTACATTTTCTTCCCCCTCCCCACACCCCCAGGCAATCGATTCACAAGCAGCAGCCAGAGTGACTCTGTTTTAAGTCAGTTCATATCATTCCTCAGCTCATACCATCTGATGGATTAATGACTTTCACTCAAAATAGAAGACCAAGTACCTTCCATGTGCTACAGAGCTCTACAGGATCTAAAATTCCATTAGCTTTGGAACCTCATCTTTGATTCCTCTCTCTTCTCACTCACTTTTTAAAATTTTTCCAACCACATGAGCCTTGTTCTTTCTTGTATCATGGTAGAAATGCTCTCATATCAGGAACTGCCTGATCCCTCTATCTGAAATGCTCTAACTCCAGATATCCTCATGGATATCCCCCTCAAACCCTTTGAATCTTTGTCCAGTAATTTTCCATATCACTTAGGCCTGCCTTAATCAAACTATTTAAAGTAGCGCGTGAGCACACACACACACACACACACACACACAAAAAACGACCTTCGTCACCATCTATTCTTTTACCTAATTATTCTCCACACCTCTTTGTCCTTTTAATGTTTTATACAATGATCTTGCCTCTTATGTTTACTGTCTATCTCATTCACACTACAATATAAAACTTCATGAGGAAAGAGATCTTTGTCTATTTTTTGTTCAATTTTCTAAAACCTAGGCCAATATATGTCATATAGTAGCAACTCGATAAATAATTATTTGATCAACTTAATTAATGGCTATTGTAAAATAAAATATAAAAAATCTATTGCAGGGCTTTGGGATTCTAAAGTATTAAAATGCATGACTACATAAATAGATTAATTATAAAGATTGTAGTGTTGAGAGAGGCATTATCCTGTAAAATGGTTAATTTATAGTGAATGCAGAAATACAGGAAGAATCAGGCTTAGTTATAATATTAATAAATTAACAAATGTTGACTTATAGTACAATAGAGAGGAGCTCTTAAGTCAGGCAGATGAGGATTTGGACACCTAGACTACCATAAATTTCTGGGAAATCTAAGGCATGTTAATGAACTCTAAAGTGGCTCAGTTTCTTATCTGTACAGTGGCAATAATAATATAAGGATGTTGTAAAGCAATATAACATGTATTCTTGAGGAATTTTTATTACTGACAAGAACTATTTCTTATTGATAAGTGCTCTTTATATATTAAGTATACTTTACCTTCTATATTTGTTGCATATAATTTTTCCCTGCCCATCGTTGCTTTTTGCTTTTTCTAACAGATGTTTGTATTACATTCAGTCTTTCCAAACTCCAACAATTTTCTCCATTTATCCAATTCATTTATCATTAAATCATTTTTATTCCTATATGTACTTCATATTTCTTATAATTACTTGGTACTTTATACTTTTTTTAGAATAACAAAACATATTTTACTAAAACCTAAGATTTACAGAAGTTTCCAGACAAGCCATACAAAATGGTCACAAGTTTTTTTGAAGGGGGGACTCTACACTTGACAGCAAAGTCACAATGTTGTTAGTAAGCGCTGTGATGCTTGTTTAATCTTCCCATTTTGGTTCAAACAATCAAGCTTGTCCATCTACAGCGTCTAAATAAAGTTAGACTTGGCTAGAGAGCATATTCTAAAGAACTGATTAGCTGCTTTTAACCAATCCAATTAGATTACCAAAAAGGCGGGGAAAGGAGCCCATAAAATTAAAATAAAACTACCTTCCCACCAAAGAAAGAAAGAAAGAGAGAGAGAGAGAGAGAGAGAGAAAGAAAGAAAAGGAAAAGAAAAGAAAAGAAAAGAAAAGAGAAAATAAAGAAAAACACCCACACCCCTGCAGCTCACCTGACAACCACCTTCATTCACAGTGCTTTATACTTAAACCAGGATGGGGGAAATGAATAAAAGTGGGGAGGGACCACTGCTTTTAAATGTTTCACAACAATCCAGATCATACGTCTAGCCTCTGCTCATGCTTTATGACAGTGAATCAGGACAAGACATAGATTTGCTAATGTGCATTTAATCACCAAATAACTGAAGATGTCTGGGCTTTTTTATTCTGTAATGTTTCTAAGACTGTGTCCATTAAATGCAAACAAAAAGGAAGAAGTCTTGGCAGAACAGGAGAAGTGATGCATACTTAATAATTGGATCAATTTAAATATTATTCATGGCATATAGCCTAGTCCATGCTCTAGCTGTTTCTATGGCTTGGACTTCATTGGTCTTCCACTGCTCCGCTACATCATTTGCTAATGGATCATCTGGATTGGGAGCACTTAACAAGGCCTGAATGGATAGCAGAACTGTGCTGATCTGCAGCGCTGGAGACCACTTATCCTTCAAAATATCCAAACATATTCTTCCCAACTTGTCTACATTAGGATGATAAATTTTGGTCATGAAACGTACTTCAGGGGCTGCCATTGGGTATTCTTCTGCAAGTAATAGTTCAAGTTTAAAAGTCCCTCCCTGAAAGGGGGGGAATCCTGAAGGCCAGCAATGACCACATGAAAATAAAGGGCGCTGCTCTCACCTGGTTCTGCTTTGATGCCAGGAACTGGCTCTGCCAGCAAACGCTGGGTTTTCTTGATGATCCTGCAGGGTAGCCCGGCCATCAGAACCTGAGTTTGGCCTCTGGTCTCGTCCAGTACTTTAGACTTTTATTTCTACTTAAAATGTAATATTAGTTAATTATGTATTAAACAGCTATATAGGAAATATATGTGCATGGGATTTTAAAACGATTTTTAATCTCACCATGTTAATGAACCATCTTGTAATTTGAAACTAAAGTCAAGTCATTTTTCTTAAATGTTCCAGGTTGAACACCGTATTATTTGAGTACATTGTTGTCTTTTTTGAGAATTTTTATTTTTTTCTATAATAAATATAACTTACAAAGTTAAATTTTAGAGATGATAGTAACTATATTCTTGTTTCTCTAGAATTTAATAAGAACATTTTATATTCCATCTTTAAGTTGTATTTACTTCATAAGTAAATTTTAGATAGATATGATTCATTATATGAATCTAAGAATATTTATGCTTTTCATTAACTATATTATATGAGGGATAGGTACTAATTCTGTTTACATATGCCTCATTGAAATCTACCAAGATGATCATATGGTTTTGCTTCCTTTTCTCTTGATGTGATGAACTACATAAGTAGAAGTTTCAAGAACTAAAAAAGCCCTACTAGCTCATAATGAATTGCTCTTTAATTACAGCTCTGTGTTTGAATTAGTAGTATTTTATTAAGTGCAAGTATTTCTGTGTGTATAAATAAGATTAAAACAATGAATAATATTTTGCATTTTGTTTCAAGGAGATATTATGTTTACAAAATGAGTTGAGTTCAAAAAGAGCTCATAGCCTTTTGAGTCCTATAACACCATATATGGGTGATAATTAGTCACGCTGTAATACCTTCAAATAAATCACCTCCTATAAAACCTCTGGAGTGGGTACCATTTTTTAATGTGGCCCTTTTTCTCTAACTTTAATTTAAAGCAATTAATAATAACTTTTCTATTTCTTGAAAATATTTGCATGAATTACGTTTTTTCTAGAAACATCATCAATTTCAAGACTTTTAACTTTATTGGTATAAAGTTTCATATAGCTAGTTAAGATTTTACATTATCTGTGGATATTTTAACAGTTAAAAATTTGTATGTGTGTGTTTTATCTCTTTTCTCCACTTATCAGGTTTTCTAGAAATTGCTGTTTTAATTGAAATTTTAACATATAGTTACATGTTAATATTAAAAATTAATTCTATGGTTTTATATTTTTAATTTGTCAATTTTATGTTTTATCTTTTTAAATTCATACTTTAATATTTTCTCATTGCTACTTTATAATTATTACCTTTAATGTTTAAATATTATAGCTCCTTTTTTTGCTTTATTTTGTAGTGAAGTCAAATGAAGCTAATTATATTTGACCGAACACTGTGACTATTTATGGCTTGGCCAGTTATATTTTAGCAAACACCACTTGAACCCCATGATGAAGATCTGACACCTAATTTTCTCCTTGGATTTCTTTTCACAATTATCTATAACTACAGTTATAATTTCTTGTTTGACCAAAAAAATAATTTTGTAAAATATTATCTTTTATCTATTTGAGTATTTCATTTTAATTCACATCATTATTTTTAAATATACACATATTAAGGTCCCAATGTGTGGCCTTTCTTAAATCTGAATTTTAGAATTTATTGAGATTTCTGTATAGTACAATTCACAGAAACTCACAAAATTGATATCTGTATGCCAGAAAGGAACTTTGCGATTAGAAGGATAAATGGAAAAATAGATTTACACATAAAACATTCCATTAATTAAGTAGAATTTAATTCTATTCAGTGGAATGTAGAATTGTTCAGTCACTAAATCTGTATCATTTGCGTTTACCAATTTCATTTAAAAAACATATAGCAAACTGTGTAATGCACTCCATGTATGATTGCATTTTGTCATTTTCTACTATGCATATAAATTTATATTTATATTTTGATGAAATATTATTCAGTATATAAATCATTATATTGGGATACCTGAGTTGCTTCATGTGACTTTCAAATATAAAATAAACATTTTATTCCCATTCAATGTTTTTAGGCTTGTACTCAACTTTGTAATAACATTAAAATATCTGTTTTCATTTTGCTATGTTTTCCATGTTTCTGCCTAGGTTTTGCTAAATTTTCTTTGAAATTTATGTTTTATGTGTTTCTCTATGTATTAGTCTAGATAGGTTTTTTTTTTTTCGAAACAACTAAGAAACCTCAATTTCTGAACACAATACCTCATTTCTAGAACATTTCCTTCACCAAAACATATTCACAAGGTTTCATTGAGATGCAAGGGGAGAGGGTGCTGGGAAATGTGGGTTTTTAGTGTTGTAAGGTGAGGAACATTGTTTCTGCCATAGTCTGTCATTCTGTTCATCAAAGGTCCATTCATTCTCCTTCCTTTTTTTTTTTTTTTAAAGATGTTTGCTTAGGATGGCTTTATTAATTAAAGCTCTTTTTTTGGTTCCAAATTAATTTTATAGTAGATTTTTCTAATTCTGTGAAAAATACTGTTGGTATTTTGATTGAGATAGCACTGAATCTGTATATTGCTTTGGGCAGTAGGGCCATTTTAACTACATCGACCATAGAATTTTTCTTATTTATTTGTGTCATCCCTGATTTCTTTCAGCAGTGTTTTGTAGTTTCTTTTTTTTTTTTTTTTTTTTGTAGAGATCTTTCACCTCCTTGGTTAGATGAATTTCTGGGTATTTCATTTTCTTTGTGGCTATAGTAAATGGGATCATGTTCTTGATTTGACTCTCAGCTATAATGTTACTGGTGTATAAAAATGCTACTGATTTTTTTACATGGATTTTGTATCCTGAACCTTTACCTAATCTATTAATCAGCCCTAGAAGCCATTTGGTGTGGTCTTTAGGGTTTTCTATGTATGGAATTTTATTGTCAGCAACCAGATAGTTTAACTTCTTTTCCTATTTGAATGGCCTTTGTTTCTTTCTCTTTCCTGATTGCTGTGTGTGGATAGAATTTCCATTACCATGTTGGATAAAAGTAGTAAGAGTGGACATATTTGTCTTGCTCCAGTTCTCAAGTGCAATGCTTCCCGCTTTTGCCCATTTAGTATTATGTTGCCAGTGGCTTTGTCACATACGTCTCTTGTTACTTTGATGTACATTCCTCCAATGCCTAATCTGTTGAGGATTTTTATCATGAAGCCATGTTGGATTTTGTTGAAGGTTGTTTTTGCATCTACTGAGACAAGTGTATGAGATTTGTTTTTTATTCTGTTTATGTGGTGAATTATATTTACTGATTTGCATGTGGTGAACTAACTTTCCATCTCAGAAATAAATCTTACTTGGTCATGGTGAATTAACTTTTTGATATGCTGTTGGATTCAGTTTGCTGAACAAAGCTGGAGGCATCACACTATCCAGCCTCAAACCATACTATAAGGCTACAGTAAACAAAAGAGCATGGTACAGGTACAAAAACAGACACATAGACCAGTGGAACAGAATAGAAAACCCAGAAGTAAACCTACACAACTACAACCATTCAATTTTCCACAAAAACTACTGAAATAAGCATTGACAAGAAGAGTGCCTATTCAATAAATGGTGCTGGGATAACTGGCTAGTCATATGCAGAATAATGAATTGGACCCCTACCTCTTATCATATATGAATATTAACTCAAAATGGATTAAAGACTTAAATGTAAGAGCTCAAATTATAAAAATGCTAAAAGAAAACCTAAGAAATATCTTCTTTACAAGCTTTGGCAAAGAAATTGTGGCTAAGTCCCCAAGAGCAATTACAACAAAAATAAAAGGTAATAAGTGGCACCTAATTCAACTAAAGAGCTTTTGCACAACAAAAGAAGTTACTGACAGTAAACAGACAGGCTACAGAACAGGAGAATATAATCACAAACTATGCATCTGATAAAGGTCTAATATCAAGAATCCACAGGGAACTTAAATCAACAAGCAAGGAACAAAAATATCCACTTAAAATGGGCAAAGAATATGAACAGATACTTCCTACAACAAGGTGTACAAGCAGCCAACAGCATATAAAAATGCTCAACATCGGCCAGGCGCAGTGGCTCAAGCCTGTGATGCCAGCACTTTGGGAGGCTGAGGCAGGTGTATCACGAGTTCAGGAGTTCAAGACCAGCCTAGCCAAGGTGGTGAAACCCCGTCTCTACTAAAAATACAAAAATTAACCAAGTTTGGTGGAGAGAGCCTGTAATCCCAGCTACTTGGGAGACTGAGGCAGAGAATTGCTTGAACCCAGGAGGTGGAGTTTGCAGTGAGCCAAGATCATGCCACTGCACTCCAGCCTGGGCAACAGAGCAAGGCTCTGTCAAAAAAATAAATAAATAAATAAATAATAAAAAAATAAAAATAAATGCAAAATAAAGTTTTGCTGTTGTTGTTGTTTTCATAAGTGCCATTTGGCTCTGTATGTAATTTCTCATTCACAAAAATTTCTCTCTCAGTCATCTGTGGATCTGGTTCCTCTAGTGTTTAAAAATTACAGAAATGAAAATAAAAGGAAAAAAAAAGAACTGAATTTGATCATTTGCTGTCAATCTGTTTTTCTCAACTGAACTGTTTGTAGGAATAAAAAATTAGTCTTACAAATGCAAGAATTTTCCAAAAATAAGTCTAAATCTTGTTTTGTATTATTTGCCTAATTCATGAGACACACTTGCATTAATCATATTTGGCTCTTTTTGACCACAGGAATATGTTCTTCAACACTTGTTTTATTGTTAATTTCATTAATTTAATTTGTAATCGCAATATTTTCTCTGCTTTCTGGGCTTCATACTATGTTTAACTTGGATTTCTACAATCGTTTCTGTGTATCTTTTAGAAGTTATTTTATTATTTTAACCTGTTAATTCTTTTCTTCACAATCATGTTTGATGAATAAAATTTCCAGGCCTTAGGGTATGCATATTTACAAACTAACATTTTTTTTCCCAAATAGCTCTTTCAAGTTATGATACCAATTTTATATTTCCACAAGGAGTATATGAACCTTCCTGTTGCAACACATGCTCACCATTTCTTGGTAATATTAAGCTTATAATTTAAATTGTCCTATATGTACAGTGCGAAAAGGTAACTTCAATTTTTCAATGTTTATTGTACATTCAGTTGTCCTTTTTGCTGAATTCAATTTTATGTAATTTACCCATTTTTAATATTTATATATTTTTGACTTAGGGATCAGAAAGATTGTTTCCATATACTCCATATTAACACTTTGTTTGCTAAATATGTTTAAGTATATTGTTGTCATTTCAATTTGTTTTTTAGTAACTTCAGTAACTTCTTTATTTGTGGGTTTTCTATTCCTTATCTAAGAAATTTTATCATAGATAGAAAAATTTACTGAATAATTTTTCTTAATAATTTTGAAGGTTTTCTTATTTGTCTCTTTTATTTGTCTGGGATCAATTTTTGCATATGATATTTGGTAAAGATCTAATATTGTAATTTTTTCAATTGGAAAACAATTTATCCCAACATAATATACTGAAAGTTTATTCTTTCCCCACTGATGCAGAAAGTTAATTCTATTATATATTTAATTGTTGTATACACCTTGATCAATTTCTGAGTTCTATCATCTAAAATATTGATTAATTTGCCTCTCTCTTCACCTGTTACTTTAACTACAAGGGTTTAAAATGAAAGTACTTTATAAATGCTTTTATATTTTTGAAGAATATTTTATACCTTTATAATTCTACATATATGGTTTCATAATGAGGCTTTGATTAAAATTGCATTAAATTTGTTGTAAAAGTGAAATAATATCTTTTTCATGTTGTTTTCTCATCCATCAAACTGATACATCTCTGCTTATCTAAGGTTGCCCTTACCATCACTCAATGTTTTGTTACTTCCTTTGTCAAAATCATGAGTGTACTTTATTAGATTTACTCCTAAATAATGTGTGTATATGATATTATAATAAGAAACTGTTTGTATCATAATTTCTAAGAGTCTTGTTAATATACAGAAAAAATATCCATTTTTGTTGACCGAGCATGAACCCAGAAATTCTCCCAAATTATTTTTTGTAAAATTTTATCTACTCATTTCTATTTTTATTTTTCAGCTTTATTTAGGGATAATGAATGAATGAAAATTGTACCTGTTTACAATGTACAAAGTGATGATTTGATAGGTATACACATTGGAAAATGATTATGACAATCAAGCTAATTAACAGACCTATCACCTCACATAGCTACCATCTTTGTGTCTGAGTATGCTCAGAAAATTTAAGATTTATTCTCCTGGCAAATATCTAGTATACAACACAGTATTATTAACTATAGTCACCATACTGTACACTAAATCTCCAGAACTTATTCATCCTGCATGAACCTTTGTACCCTTTGACCAAAAGCCCTCTATTTCCTCACTCCCTCAACCCCCAGCAAACATCATTCTACCCTCTGCTTCTATAAGTTTAACTTTTTTAGATCCCACACATAAGTCAGATCATTCAGTATTTGTCTTTCTGTGTCTGGCTTATTATATTTGCATAACATCCTCCAGTTTCATCCACGTTGTTGCAAATGATAGCATTTCCTTTCTTAAGGTTGCATAATATTCTGTTGTATGTGTATATATGTATTAGCCTGTTTTCATGCTGCTGATAAAGACATAACTGAGATAGGGCAATTTACAAAAGAAAGAGGTTTATAATGGACTTACAGTTCTACAAGGCTGTGGAAGCCTCATAGTCATGGTGGGAGGCAAGGAGGAGCATGTCACTTCTTACATGGATAGCAATAGGCAAAAAGAGAGAGCTTGAGAGAGCTTGTGTAGGAAAACTCCCCTTTATAATAACCATCAGATCTTGTGAGACTATTATAAGAACAGAACAGGAAAGATCTGCCCCCATAATTCAATCACCTCCCACCGGGTTCCTCCCACGAAACATAGGAATTGTGGGAGTTACAACTCAAGATGAGATTTAGTTGGGGACACAGCCACCATATCATTCTGGCACTATCCTTCCCCTAATCTCATGTCCTCACATTTCAAAACTAATCGTGCCTTCCCAACAGTATTTCAGAGTCTTAATTCATTTCAGCATTAACTCAGAAGTTCACAGTCCAATGTCTCACGTGAAACAAGGCAAGTCCCTTCTGCCTATGAGCCTGTAAAATCGAAAGCAAGCTAGTTACTTCCTAGATACAATGGGAGTACAGGCATTGGATAAGTGCAGCCATTCCAAATGGAAGACATTGGCCAAAACAAAGGCGCTACAGGTCCCATGCAAGTCTGAAATTGAGAGGGGCAGTCAAACCTTAAAACTCCAAAATGATCTCCTTTGATTCCAGTTCTCACATCCAGATCACACTGATGCAAGAGGTGGGTTTCCATGGTCTTTGGAAGGTCCGCCCCTGTGACTTTGCAGGGTATAGCCTCCCTCCTGGCTGCTTTCACAGGCTGGCATTGAGTGTCTGCAGCTTTTCCAAGCCCACAGTGCAAGCTATCATTGGATCTACCATTCTGGGGTCTGGAGGACTGTGGCCCTCTTCTCACAGGTCCACTAGGTGGTGACCCAGTAGGGACTCTGCATGGGGGCTCCTACCCCACATTTCTTATCCACACTGCCCTAGCAGAGGTTCTCCATAAGGGCCCAAGCCCTGCCCCTGCAGCAAACTGTTGCCTGGGCATCCAGACCTTTCCATACATCTTCTGAAATCTAGGTGGAGGTTCCCAAACCTCTGTTATTGACTTCTGTGAACCCGCAGGCTCAATACCACATGAAAGCTGCCAAGGCTTGGGGCTTCCACCCTCTGAAGAAACAGCCTGAGCTGTACCTTGGCCCCTTTTATTCATGACTGGAGTGGTTGTGATGCAGGGCACCAAGTCCCTAGACTTCACACAACATGGAGACCCTGGGCCTGGCCCTTAAACCATTTTCTCCTAGGCCTCCAGGCCTGTGATGGGAGGGGCTGCCATGAAGACCTCTGACTTGTCCTGGAGATGTTTTCCCCATTGTCTTGGGGATTAACATTAGGCTCCTTGATACTTATGCAAATTTCTGCAACTTGTTTGAATTTCTCCTCAGAAAATTGGTTTTTCTTTTCTATCACATTGCCAGGCTGCAAATTTTTGGAACTTTTATGCTCTGCTTCCTTATAAAACTGAATGCCTTTAACATCACCCAAGTTAGCTCTTAAATGCTTTGCTGCTTAGAAATTTCTTCTGCCAGATACCCTAAATCATCTCTTTCAAGTTCAAAGTTCCACAAATCTCTAGGGCAGGGGCAAAATGGCACCAGTCTCTTTGCTAAAACATAACAAGAGTCATCTTTGCTCCAGTTCCCAACAAGTTCCTCATTTCCATCTAAGGCCACCTCCATCTGGACTTTATTGTCCATATCACTGTCAGGCTTTTGGTCAAAGCCATTTAACAAGTGTCTAGGAAGTTCCAAACTTTTCCACATTTTCTTGTCTTCTTCTGAGCCCTCCAAACTGTTCCAACCTCTGCCTGTTACCCAGTTCTACAGTCACTTCCATATTTTCAAGTATCTTTTCAGCAGCACCCCACTCTCCTGGTACCAATTTACTGTGTTAGTCTGTTTCCATGCTTCTGATAAAGACATACCCAAGACTGGGCAATTTACAAAAGAAAGAGGTTTATAGTGGACTTAGAGTTCCACGTGGCGGGGGAAGCCTCATAATCATGGCAGAAGGCAAGGAGAAGCAAGTCACATCTTACATGGATAGCAGCAGGAAAAAAATAGAGAGCTTGTGCAGGAAAACTCCCCCTTATAATAACCATCAAATTTCATGAGACTTACTATCATGAGAACAGAGGAGGAAAGACCTGCCCCCATAATTCAATCACCTCCCACCAGCTTCCTTTCATGATACATGAGAACTGTGGGAGTTAGAATTCAAGATGGGATTTGGTTAGGGACACAGCCAAACCATATCAATATACCATATATTTTTCAATATACCCCATCTGTTGAGGGAAAACTAGGTTGATTACATACCTTGGATATAGTGAATAATGCTGGAATAAATATAGAAATGAAGATATGTGTTCAATATACCAATGTCATTTCTTTTGGAGATATATATATATATACACACACACACACACACACACACACACACACACACACACATACACACACACACATAAAAGTGGAATTGCTGGATATATGGCAGCTCAATTTTTAATTTTTTGACTAATCTCCATAATGCTTTCCACAATGGCTGTACCAACTCACATTTCCACCAACAGTGTACAATGTCTCCCTTTATTTTACATCTTTATGTTCTCATTCATCTTTTTGATAATAGCCATTTCAAATGGTATAAGGTGGTATCTCCCTGTGGTTTTTATTTGTGTTTCTTTGATGATTCGTGATTTTGATTCTTTTTTACATATACCCGTTGGCCATTTGTATTCCTTTTATGGAGAAATCTCTATTCAAATACTTTGTTTATTTTTTAATCAGGTTACTTGTTTTCTTATTGCTGAGTCACCTGAGTTTCTTACATATATTGGATATTAACCCTTTGTCAGATGCACAGTTTGCAAATATTTTCTCCCATTCTTTAGGTTGTCTCTTCACTCCATTGATTATTTCCTTTGCTGTGCAGAGCTTTTTAGTTTGATCTAGTCTCACTTATTTATTTTTGCTTTTGCTGCCTGTGTTCTGGAGGTCATATCCAAAAAAAAAAAAATTGCTTTTTCCTCTTCTTCTAGTTGTTTCATATTTTCATGTCTTATGTTTAAGTCTTTAATCCATTCAGCATCACTGGAGCTTTATTTTGTCCATTTGCTGACATCATGTTTTTCTTATTGATCTTGATGCTTGTGGCCATATGTCAATGTCTGCATGTTGATATTGTTGCCTAATCCAGTGTTTGCAGCCTGGCTTTGTTTGGTAACTTTCTTCAGCAGCAGGTTTGTCCGGTGATTCAATGTAGGTTGACTGGTGGTATCCTTAAATCCATTACCATTTCAGCAGTTGCAGTTCCCTGAGGTGCCCTAAAGCCTAGAATTGCTGGGTCCATAATATTTTGGCTGCTGAGGCTGATGCAGTGCTGAGTCACACCAGAAACTGTGACTGCCAAGACCAGCACAGCACTGGAGTGTGCCCAAGACCCACAGCTGCTATAGTCTTCCCACCACCAAGGTTTTTTCAGGGTCTGAGGCTGCTGCAGTCAGCTGGTGGTCATGTGGGTCAGATCTCAAGTTTGCCTTACCAGGGCCACAGGTTCCCATCTGGCCCTGGGACCACAAAATTTTGTCTCATGTAGGGGCAGGTCTAGAGGCTTTGTTCATGTATGTTGGCCTGGTGCCAGGAGCAGAGGGGTCTAGCCCAGCGCTGGGCTTTACTGTAGTGGACCCAGTACTGGATTCTAATGTAAAGTCCTATGCTTGCTTTCCTCCTTCTCCTCAAGTAGATAGTATTTCTCTCCAAACTGAACTGCCTGAGGTTGGGGAACAGGTGATGCAAAACTTATTAAATGGTATTTTCTGCCATCTTCAGTTTGTCTATTCTAATTATTATGCTAAAACCAGGTACTGTAATGTCTCACCTGGTTTTCTTAGCTCTCGTGAAAACTTCATGCATGGATAGTTGTTCAAATTAATGTTTCTGTGGCGGTAGGGGAGATAATCGCTGGAGATTCCTACTCCAACATCTTCCTCCACCTCTCTCTGCCTTTTGTAACTTGATACTCTTTTGATAGACATATACATGCTAAGAAATGTTACATCTTTTAGGAGAATGGACGCCTTATCATTATGCAATGTCTGTCTTTATCCCTGCCTTTTTATTTGCTTTGAAATATGTTTTGTCTAAATGTAACAATTATTCCAGTTTTCTTTCAATTAGTATCAACACGGTATGTATATTTTCTACCTCGTTCATTTTAATTTATCTTTGTCTTTATAGCTAAAGCAGATTTCTTATAAAAAGCCTATAGTTGAGCAATTGTTTAAAAATCCACAATCACAATCACCATCTTAACATGTGTATTTAGACCATTCCATTCACATTTAAAATAATTACTGATGTAAGTTGAAATAACATTTACTATGCTTAACTTTTTCTTATTCATTGTTCTTTTAATATGTATATTTAGACTAATCATATTACTCAATTCACATCAATGGTGAGTTGATATTACAATATCACCTATGCTTCTTTTTTCACCTATGCTTCTTTTTTAACATATTAGTAGTAGTTGCCTTAGAGTTTGCAGTATACATTTACAATTAATCTAAGCAGACTTTTAAATAATATTAAATAGATTCACATGTAGTGCATGTGCCTCATAATGTAGAAATTTCCACACTTCCGTCCTTTCACCTTTGAATAACATTACATGGATTTACCTGTAGTGCAGGTAGCTTACAACAGAGAAATCTCAATTCCTCCCCACTATGCCTTATAAAACTCATTTTACTGATTAAGAGGTTATTATCAGACAGTATGTTGTTACCATTAATATTTGAATAGTTATATTACGTTAATTTAAAATAAATAGTAATATTTACTTTCATTTATTTCTTCTCCAACACTTTTTTTCTTTATGTACATAAAAGACCTATATCATTTTTCTGCATGCTGAATACTTGTGCTTTTTTTTTAAACATTTAGTTCATGGCAAGTCTTCTGAAGAATAATCTCTCAGATTTTTTTGTGTGCATTAAGTGCTTTAAGAAAATACTTATTTATTATTCACTATCAAAGGATAATTTCAGTGCATATAAAATTCTATGTTAGGTTAATAGTTTTTTTATCTTCTAATGCTTTAAATATTTCACTCCATTCTCTTCTTGCTTATATGGGTTCTGTCAAGGAGTCTGCTGTTATTCTTATGCCTTTTCTCTACAGATAAGGTAATTTCTGTACCCCCACACCCACCACCGGCTTTTATCAAGATTCTGTCCTGTATTTGGTTTTCTGCAGCTTGAGTATATTATGCCTGGTTATATATTATTTGATACTTATTTGTTTGGGATTCTCTAAGCTTCCTGAATCTGTGGTGTGGTGTCTGTCATTAATTTTGAAAGGTCCTGGGCCATTATTACTTCAAATATTTCTTCTTCTTTTCTTTTTTTTTTTTTTTCCAATTTACACACATGTTACGTGTTTTCAAATTACCCCACACACCCTAGATAGTTTACTGATTTGATTCTTTTTTTCTCTTGTTGCAGTTTGGGAACTATCAATTGACACATCTTCAAACTCACTAATCCTTTCCTTGGCCATCAAAACAATTTGTCATTTCTGGTACGGTGCTTCTGATTCTTAGAATTGCCTTTAATTCCTTTCACTTTCTGATTTTCTGCTTCTCTGCTGATACTACCCATTTGTTTTTGCATATTATCTCTTTTGTTCATTAGAGCCATCAGTATACTAGTCATACTTACTTGACATCCCGTGTCTAAAATTCCAACATGTGTGTGTGGTTGTGATGATTGCTATGTCTTTTGGAGCTGTATTTTTCCTTGCCTTGTACCATCTCTTGTCATTGCTGTTGCCGCTGTTGAAAGCCAGATATAATATATCAGGTAATAGATAACTGGATAACTGAGGCACACAGGGGTCTAGTGTGAGGTTTTACATTAACTTGAATAGGATTTGAGCAATGTTTGATGTTTGCTGTAACCACAGGTGTCAGAGCATTTAAATACCCCTAAAAACATTGTTTTGTTCTCTCTGCTACTTTTTGGTTTCTCCTAATAAATGCTTCACAAATAAAGTCTAGCTTAGCAGCAGTTTCAGCTATACTAAGGTGTGGGAGAGTATAAGCTCTCTTTACTATTATGATTAAATTTCACCCCTTTATTGGTCCTGAATACCAAGGCTATGGCCTTTATGAATTACTTCTGAAGTAATTCATAAGTAATGCTGCTATGAAAAATTTATGTACATGTCTCCTGATGCATGTGTGCAAAGCTTTCCTAGGAGTCGCATTGCAGGGCTGTAGGAGATGTGCGTGTTTGACATTAAAAGATAGCACCACAAACGTTTTCAAAGCAGTTGTTTTGTTTTGCCTTCCTGCCAGTGAGGTATAAGAAGTAGTTATTGGGGGCTGGGTGCAGTGACTCATGCCTGTAATCCCAGCACTTTAGGAGGCTGAGGCAGGCGGATCACGAGGTCTGGAGCCCGAGACCATCCTGGTTAACATGGTGAAACCCCTCTCTACTAAAAAATACAAAAAAAAAAAAAAAAATCAGCCGGGTGTGGTGGCAGGCGCCTGTAGTCCCAGCTACTCAGGAGGCTGAGGCAGGAGAATGGCATGACCTGCGTGAGACGGAATGTCTAGAGACGGGTGGAGTTGGCTGGTTGCTCTCCTTCTATGTTGGATAAGGATCTAGTGAAGTTTTTTCTTCTCTAAAGTAGCTCTTTCTTATAGAGAACACTAGATGTGTTTCCAAGTGGTTACTTTTTCCCTTACTCTGACCAAAGCATGAGGAATTTTATTTTTATCTTCACAATGACAACATGATGAGTTTCTTCAAGTGAATGCCCATGAAGCTGTATAGCTTCCATAAGATTGGGCCTCCAGGAGATTATCACTCTGGTGCTAGTCTACACTAAGCCTCCAGCAATTCATCAGTATCACCATTTAATTATTCCAACTAGTTTATTGCTCGAGTTGCTTCTGCTCCAAATAAATTGATCTCAGCTGTGATCTTCTGTATTTATCTATGTCTCCAGATTTCAGTTTGGTGGTTTATCCTGTGACCTCAATTTTATGATGGCTTTAAGAAAGGCATTGGTTTTCAGTTTGCTCAACTTTTTCACTGTTGTAAAAGTGAAAGCGAGAATGTCCTCGTGCTTTACATTTTGGAGCTGAAACTGGAAATACTAATAATCCTAATATTGGCTTATATAATTTAAAGCTATATTATTAGGTGCATACTAGTTTATGACTGTCATCTTTTTGGCAATGTCCCTCTGTATCCCTAATAATTCCTTTTGACTTTCTGTTCTGAATGCATTTTGATTTTCTGTTCTTTTTGAAATTAATAATGCCACACTTCCTTTCTTTGGTTATACTTTGCTTAGAATGTATTTTCTTCCAACCTTTTTAACCATTCTGTACGAATGCACTTTATTTTTTATTTATTTATTTATTTATTTCTTATGCTTTAAGTTCTAGGGTACATGTGCATAACGTGCAGGTTTGTTACATATGTATACTTGTGCCATGTTGGTGTGCTGCACCCATTAACTCGTCAGCACCCATCAACTCGTCATTTACATCAGGTATAACTCCCAGTGCAATCCCTCCCCCCTCCCCCCTCCCCATGATAGGCCCCGGTGTGTGATGTTCCCCTTCCCAAGTCCAAGTGATCTCATTGTTCAGTTCCCACCTATGAGTGAGAACATGTGGTGTTTGGTTTTCTGTTCTTGTGATAGTTTGCTAAGAATGATGGTTTCCAGCTCCCTCCATGTCCCTACAAAGGACATGAACTCATCCTTTTTTATGGCTGCATAGTATTCCATGGTGTATATGTGCCACATTTTCTTCATCCAATCTGTCACTGATGGACATTTGGG
>NC_037689.1:140551958-140572048 GCF_003255815.1 Theropithecus gelada | reverse complement strand
TGTCTCCCAGTTAGGCTACTCAGGGGTCAGGGACCCGCTTGAGCAGGGAGTCTGTCCCTTCTCAGATCTCAACCTCCCTGTTGGGAGATCCACTGCTCTCTTCAAAGCTGTCAGACAGAGTAGTTTGCATCTGCAGAGGTGTCTGCTGCTTTGTTATTGTTTACTGTGCCCTGCCCCCAGAGGTGGAGTCTACAGAGACAGGCAGGTTTCCTTGAGCTGCTGTGAGCTCCACCCAGTTTGAGCTTCCCAGCAGCTTTGTTTACCTACTTAAGCCTCAACAATGGCGGGCGCCCCTCCCCCAGCCTCGCTGCTGCCTTGCTGGTAGATCACAGACTGCTGTGATAGCAATGAGGGAGGCTCCGTGGGTGTGGGACCCTCCCGGCCAGGTGTGGGATATGATCTCCTGGTGTGCCTGTTTGCTCAAAGCGCAGTATTGGGGTGGGAGTTACCCGATTCTCCAGGTGTTCTGTGTCTCAGTTCCCCTGGCTAGGAAAAGGGATTCCCTTCCCCCTTGCGCTTCCCAGGTGAGGCAATGCCTCGCCCTGCTTCAGCTCTCGCTGGTCGGGCTGCAGCAGCTGACCAGCACGGATCGTCCGGCACTCCCCAGTGAGATGAACCCAGTACCTCAGTTGAAAATGCCGAAATCACCGGTCTTCTGTGTCGCTGGAGCTGGGAGTTGAAGACTGGAGCTGCTCCTATTCGGCCATCTTGCTCCGCCCCCCGTTTTTTCACTTTTTAATAATAGCCCTTCTGACTGGTGTAAGATGGCATCTCATTGTGGTTTTAATTTTTATTTATCTGATGATCAGTGATGTTGAACATTTTTTTTCATGTGTTTGTTAGCCACTTGTATGTCTGCTTTTGAATAATGTCTGCTCATTTACTTTGCCTACTTTTTAATGTTTTTTGTTTGTTTTTCTTGTTGAGACGTTTGAGTTCCTTGTAGATTCTGAATATTAGCCCTTTATTTAGATGCAGAGTTTACAAAATTTTTTCAAAATCGACTTTCTTAGCAAATTTCAAGTACATGATAAATTATTATTTGATTTTCTGTGTTTGGTTTATTTAACTCAGCATAATATCCTTCAGGTTCATGCATGTTGTTTCAAACAGCAGGATTTCTTCTTTGTTTGAGGCTGCATAATACTTCATTTTACATACAGTTGGCCCTCTGTTTTCTCAAATGATTGGTTCTAGGATCCCTGAAGATAACAAAATCTGTGAATGCTCAAGTGTCTTATATAAAATAGCATAGTAATGTCAGCTCTCCATATCCTCAGATTCTGCATCCACAGATTCAACTAACCTTCAGTGAAAAATACATACAGTTAGGTTTCCCTATGGGAAGATTTTGATCTGTGACTGGTGAAAGCTGCAGATGCGAAACCTATGAGTATGGAGGGCCATCTGGATATAGAGATGGAGATAGAGATAGAGAGATTAGAGATAGAGACAGAGATAGAGAGTGATAGAGGCAGATCACATTATCTTTATCAATGTAATCCGTCAACAGACACAGGTTTTTTTTTTCTATATCTTGGCTAATGTGAATAATGTTGCTATAAACAGAATGAAGATATCGCTTTGACATACTAATTTATTTCCTTTGGATATATACCCAGAGATGGGATTGCTAGGTCATATGGTAGTTCTAGTTTTAATTTTTGAGCAATCTCAATACTGTTTTCTATATAATGTCTGTATCAATTTACTTTCACACCAACAGTGTGCAAGGGTTCTCTTTTATCTACATTTTCAGTGATACTTATTATCTTTTGATTTTTGTGATAATAGCTATCCTAACAGGTATGATGTGCTAGCCCATTGTGGATTTGATTTACGTTTCCCTGATGATTAGTGATGTTGAGTATTTTTTTAAATATACCCATCGGCCATTTGTATGCCTTCTTTAGAAAAATGCCTATTCAGGTACTTAGTTCATGTTTTAATTTGACTGTTTCCTTGTGATTGAGGTGTTTGAGTTCCTTATATATTTTGAATAGTAACCCTTTATGAGCTGTATGCTTTAGAGGTATTTTCTCCCATTCCATAACTTGTCTCTTTACTCTGTTGATTATTTCCTTTGCTGTGTATAATTTTTCAATTTTTATGCAATCTCATTTGTCTATTTTTGCTTTTATTGCCTGTACCCTTAGGGTCATCTTTAAATAATCATTGCCTAGACCAATCTATTTACTTGTTAAGCCACTCCAATTTGTTCCTACAACTCCACCATTAATGTTTCCACAAATTGGCTTACTTTATGATTACCAAAAACCTTTATATTAGTCCAGTTAATAGTTTTTGTTTCATTTCACTAGATAGCTCTATGACATTTTACAGAATTGACTAATTTCTCATGAACACTGCCTTGGCTTCTGAACAGCCACACATTCCTGGTTCTCCTGGTCTTCTAGCTACTTTTTTCTTATTCTCCTTTGTAGTCTCATTATCTTATAGCTGGCCCTTAAAAGATGGCTCCTCATTCCTCTTCCTGTCTCATTTTGCCTTAGACAGTCTAATATACTCCCTGAGTTCAATTATAAACAGAAGATTCCATAATATTATGAGTCTCTAACACAGTTCTTTACTCTGAGATCCCAAACTGTATATTCAACTGTCTACTTAATATATATACACTTGAATGCTGAATGGGCACCTGAAAATAACCATACCCAAAACTTAACTCATCATCTGCACCAAACAGCTTGTCTATCAGTATTTCCTGGCTCAGTGAATGAAAATATTTATTTACCCAATAATCCTAGACAGAAATCTGGGCAACATCCAGGACTTTGTCTTTCTGAACTTTTACATCCAATTAATTACTCAGTCCTTACAATATCTACTCTTAAATATTTTTCTACTACCTCCTGTCCACTACATACAACCACCAGCTTTCTTTTCTAACTGAGGTAAACAGCAGGATTTACTCTAAGGCTCATGTAATCATGAAAATGGCAATGGGGCAAATGTTTTCAAGGACAATTGGAACAATGAACTTTAGTATAATGTGGATTCTTTCTCTGTAATTCATCTACTCAACCTGATTTTTCTCCACACTGTAGAAAACATATTCACCAGTAGGTCTCATGCTTCAAATTTATGTGTCATACCCAGAGGGGACTGTGTCTCTTTCCTCTGCTCCATTTTAGGTGGGGGGAGGAAAGAAAAAAAAAAAGATCAAGTTAGGATTTTATTTGTCTAGGCATCAATCATGTGCCTATCTTAGGATCAATGATATGCAACTGTGGAGTCAGAGTACTAAGATTTGCCCCCCTTTGGTGATCTGTGCATAACCCATCAACTGTGGCTAAGGAGAAAGGGATTTGAAAGTATAGAAGGCTTTGCTGGAACTTCCTGATTTAAATGGAGGTGCAGAAGATTTAGGAGAGGATTTTCCATAACCTAGTGCTTGAAAGTAAGTTAATTGTGTGTGTGTGTGTGTGTGTGTGTGTGAGAGAGAGAGAGAAATGGTGAGAATGTTGTGTGTATAGTAGTTTAATAAAATGCATATAGATGAAATTTCCTTTGTTCATTTTGTCTTAATTTTTTTTAAATTTTTTTTTAATTTTTTTTGAGACGGAGTCTCGCTCTGTCGCCCAGGCTGGAGTGCAGTGGCCAGATCTCAGCTCACTGCAAGCTCCACCTCCCGGGTTCATGCCATTCTCCTGCCTCAGCCTCCCGTGTAGCTGGGACTACAGGTGCCCGCCACCTCACCCAGCTAATTTTTTGTATGTTTAGTATACAGGGTTTCACCGTGTTAGCCAGGATGGTCTCCATCTCCTGACCTCATGATCCGCCCGTCTTGGCCTCCCAAAGTGCTGGGATTACAGGTGTGAGCCACCGCATCCGGCCTGTCTTAAGTTTTAAAGTGGTGATCTTTCTTCTAAAAGTTCCTAATAAGTTTCTTTTTCTTCATGGAAAAATGAGTTAATACTGAAAAAGAAATCCCTTTGTTTTGGAAAACTGAACACATCAGACTCTTAATTGTGTATCCATTACAATTTACATTCTCTAAGTAGAAAACATTAATTTAAGAGAAACAGTGCTGGGGTTTTGCATGCTGATTAAGTCATGGAAACCTCTTCTTTAGCCATATCCATGAAAACAGCTGAGATAGGGTTAGTTAAATTTGTATAGAATAGAGATTCAAAAAAAAGGGATGCATTTTTAGCAAATTGGGCAAGGCATATGACTAACCAGCCTACTGGTCCTCATTTGGTGGTACTGCCTTGATGTTCATAGTGATGCTTGTGGGAAATGGAGCTCTTGGTAGAATGTGAGGCCACTCAAAGTGGCAGTTAGTGCTCCCTTGGTGTTGGCCATTGGGTAGATATTCTTCTGGAGATGTATTTACTTTATTATTTCTCCTGACCCATTGGATCCAGGTAACTGAGAAGAACTACATCCCATACCAATATACAACTCCTCTAGTGACTCAAAAATGAAATGCCATCTGTCAAAATATGATTCATGCACACAGATTCTTCATGTCAGCATCTTTCATTGAGTACACATCTTCCATACTGAACTATTTTCTTCCCTCTGCCTTCACAGTCTGATTCCCTGAATAATCTAAGCAGATGAAGTAGACAGATCATGATTAAACAGAAGTTTACTTAAATGACCAAATCGATATTTCTCCCAGATTTTTTTCAAGGTCTCTATGTCTGTACTTAGGCATGTCTTAATCTCTCAGGCAGGCAGTTGACAATTCTTCCTTAGCTTTCACTTTCTGCTTATGTAGAACCCTATGACCAGTAAAAGATGAAAGCTTTGAGTCTTTTCTGGTGTTCTCTGGGCATTCACACAACCCTCTATGCATTGCCTTGTAGGTCTTCAGAAAAGCAAGCATGCAGTTTTTCAAAGCCCTCTATGAACATCTCATTCCACAGGCATTCATTTTATATTTTTGACCATCATTCCACAGGCATTCATTTTATATTTTTGATCAATCTCTTCTTAATCCTAACTGCTATCATCACTTCATGAAGCTGCAATATTAAGAAATTGATGGATTTTTTTTAAGACAGTCTTGTTCTGTCACCCAAGCTGGAGTGCAGTGGCACAATCATGGCTCACTGTAGCCTCAACCTCCAGAGCTCAATTGATCCTTCCACATCAGCCTCCTGAATAACCTAGGGCTACAGGTGCTTGCCACGATGCCCAGCTAATTTTGGGATATTGCTTTTGACAGGAAACCTGGGGATAAGACTTTTCCACTCAAGAGAGCTCAGAATCAGATTAAGTAAAGAAAAACTCTTATTATTATTTTTTTTTCCAAGTAGTGTTTTCAGTAAGCTGCCAGAAAGGTCAAATGATGACTATTCTTTGGATATTGTGTGTTAAGTGTTCCATACCAACTCTGCATTCTACATTGTCTGCTAAGTTGCTACTTTTAGCAACAATTGTGGTTGTTAGGCTGTTTTCAAGGCTTCTGTGGCACTCTAGAGTAGGGAATGGGAATAAAACAATTAAAACTCTACAAACGTTACTGTTCTTACTCTTCTTGTTGTTTTTCTTCAATTATTAGATTGCCGCAAGCCTTTTGTTAATTTCTGTAATTCTGAAACAATTACTTTTGACAATTTTTGCTGATATTTTCATTGCTTTCATGGAAAGATAAAAATTTGGAAGTCCTTACTCTGCCATTTCAGAAGTGATTCTATCCTAGATGTTATTTTAAATCAGAAGTTATCTTGATGTTTTTCATGTGGCAAATCTTTCATAAGGGAGGCTCCTTTTTTTCATGCCATCCAGTTGGAACCAATTCTTAAATATACTTTCATTTTATGTTTATTATTCACAATGCATGACTTAAGTGTGGCATGGAAGTGAGGTAGCATAGTGCAGAAAAAGTATTGTCATTGTAGACTATCATTCTTTTTTATCTGAAAATTGTGGGAGGTATAACACGTGATCATAAATGTTCCTTTTAACTGTTAAGGTGTCTTGATTGGCTTTTTGCTTCTGATGTTTAATCTGCTCTGCAAATAGCATAGGCCTGCCAAAATCAGACCTGTAGGAGTGATTATGACAAAAGAGAGTAAGCTTTTGAAATGAAAAGTGAGATAATAGTGGGTGTGTAACCTAATGTTCCACATTTATAAGCAGGACGCTCTATGCTCCCTACACAGAGGACATATGAACCCCATCCATTTGAAATGGAACAACTTCAGATACTCACTTTTTATTGTTAAAATCAGTGACACAGTTCTTGTGGCTGCCAGTCTCACAGGGACAGGCAGTTAGATCCTCTGCTGAGTGACTCCAGTGAATTTCAATGAAGCACATGCACTCCCAGGACGAGATACACTAACCCAGATAATTTGGTTCTCAGAAAGTGGGTTAGATTGTGTCAGGTGAGAGAATAACCCCTGTAGTATTTTACTGAATGGCCTGGGTTGGGGATGGCCTGGGAATCATACTAATTCTTCTTACCCTCAAACAACCCTAGCAGAATTCTGAAGAAATTTTGTCACACTTGCCAAAATAAGCTAATTTTTCTTCAAAGTATGTGGTTTTCACCTAACAAATTATTTTTGAGGTAAAGTGATCTAAGGGCTGATAGAGAAAGGGGAAATCTATTCTCAGCTCTGCTGGGGCGGGGACCAAGAAGTAAGTTTGTTTTACACCAGTTGGTTTATGGAATTCTCACTCATTGGAAGCCAATGATTTTATAAGCATAAGAACTAATCCCATTCCACACCCTATGAAAATATCCTTCCTGAATGATGCAGCATGGTACAACACAAAGTCGATTTGCTTATGGATCATGCATTATAGGAGGTAAGACAGATAACAAAGACATAGACAAACACATATCAGTGCTCAGTACTGAGCAATGGTCAGCCCCGAACTCAAATATTTATTACATAAGTGCCACGTCTTCTGTACCTTTTTAAAATGGACAAAATTGGCAATAAATCTATTTACCTACCTTTTTCCATGTCTCTCTCTCTCTCTCTCTCTCTGTATCTCTCTATCCATGAGTTTACTACGATTCAGTGGTTGTTCTCTAAACTCTTTACCTGGGTTGATTTATTTGGCCCTCACTAAATTCCTATGAGCTTGTTTAATTCCCTGTTGAATAGATGAGAAAACTGAGGAATAAAGTGGTTGATATTTTTTTCTTAATATGCTACTGGAAGTTCTACACAATGTCCTGTTTACATTTTTGGCATCAATAATACACAATGAGATTGTTCTGTAGTTTTCATTGTGTTAGGTTTGTGAAACTTTGCTATCTATGCAATGTTTACTTTATTAAAAACAAGAAACCTTGATTCTTTTCTGTGTTCTGTACCTTTTTAAATAGTATTGGAATTATCTTTATGTTCTTCATTTTGAAAAACTTCTCTCTGAAATTATGAATGGGAAATTCTGGGGAAGATTAGCTCTGAAAACTATTTGTAGTTTCTCCCATAGTTACCAGTTAGGAGAATGGCATGAACCCGGGAGGCGGAGCTTGCAGTGAGCCAAAATCGCGCCACTGCCCTCCAACCTGGGCGACAGAGTGAGACTCCGTCTCAAAAAAAATAAAAAATAATAAATAAATAAATAAATAAATAAATAAAATAACTGTTTAAGTATTATTTATTATTGTGAATAAATTTGGATATATTTTTCTAGAAAGTTATCCAGTTATTTAATTTGCATAAAATTTGTGCAAATAATTTTCTTGTACTTAAAACGTTATTAGCATTTTAAATCATTTCCCTAGGCCGGGCGCGGTGGCTCAAGCCTGTAATCCCAGCACTTTGGGAGGCCGAGGCGGGTGGATCACGAGGTCAGGAGATCGAGACCATCCTGGCTAACATGGTGAAACCCCGTCTCTACTAAAAATACAAAAAACTAGCCGGGCGTGGTGGCGGGCGCCTGTAGTCCCAGCTACTCGGAGGCTGAGGCAGGAGAATGGCGTGAACCTGGGAGGCGGAGCTTGCAGTGAGCCGAGATCGCGCCACTGCACTCCAGCCTGGGTGACACAGCACGAGACCCCGTCTCAAAAAAAAAAAAAAAAAAATCATTTTCCCATGTAATTTATAATTTTCTGTATTTTTGATTTCTCAATTATTTGCTGATTATATTAGCTAGTGATTTTTATAGCTTCTCAATTTTTTTGGCACACCAAACTTTTGGAAGTAGTTTATTGCCCTTCTATTTTTTTTTTTTTTTATACTTTATGCTCTTCTATGTTTTCACTTTTAATAGTCATTAATATTTTATTTATATTATTAATAATTTATTTTTTGCTTTATGTTGTTACTTTAAGTTACTTTAATTTTATTTACTTATTACATGTTTTCTTTCTTTCATACTTAATGGTGTAACTTTATATGACAATGTAACTTCCTCTGAGATAGCTTTGATGAAGTCCTTTGATACATTTTCTTTTTATTATCTCCATTTTTCAGATAGTTTGTGATTTTAATTTTAGTTTTCTATGTGGAATAAGAACTATACAGCAAACAATTTTATTTATTGCTAATAATTCCTACATCATTATTTTGCTCTGTTTGTTTTTATTTTTCTTATAAGTAGCTAGTTGTATAGCTCTGTAGTTGGATAATTTGGCCTGTATATTTTCTATTTTGGGGGAATTTGCCAAGATTGTGTCCATATCAATATGAGGTACATGGGTACCTGAAAAGAAGTTTATTGTCTAATTACGGCATACATTGTTTTATCTATACATTTGACCTTATTAACTATTTAAAATAATTATCTGTATTAGGATTTTTGCTTATTTGATTTGTGCTGAGCTACAACACATGATTTAAAATCTCTATAACTAATAAGTTTCTCTCCATTTCTTCCTGTGAGTTTGGTCTATGAATTTGATGCTATGTTATTTGTCTATAATGTTTCAAAACAGAGGACAGCAAGCTCTTCATTGTGGATTGTAACCATTTTCAATACAAAGTGTCTCTTTTAAAAATGTCATTAAATTATTTCTCTTAAATTTTTCAATGATATTAATGTCATTGTCTGGTTTTTCTTTACATTTGCTCTAAACATGTGTTATACACATGCACATATGGCCTCCCTTATTTTCAAACTCTGAGTCAATTTCCTTTCCTCATTTTTGAATTATCAATGATTATAATTATTATTATATTAAATGTTATTATATTTTTCATCACTATTATGTATTAAATACTTAAATCGATTACCAATGGTTTTCTTTTAAACTAAAACTTCTCTGTGGCTGAATTATTTATTTTTTATTGCTTTCTTAATTGGCTTGATCTTGTCAAGGGTACTAATGATTAAGTGCTGCATCCTTTGTACATTTTTTGACAAATAAAAGTTGTATATATTTATTGTGTACAAAATAATGTTTTAAAATATGTATACATTGTGGAATGGCTAAATAGAGCCAATTAACATATGCATTATTTCACATATCCTTTTTGTGGTGAGAACACTTAAAATATACTCTATTTGCAAGTTTCAAAAATATAATATATCATTATTAAGTATAGTCATCATATTGTACAATAGATCTCTTGAGCTTATTCCTCCTATCTAATTGAAATTTTGTGTCCTTTGATGAACATTTTCCTAGTTTCTTCCTCTCTGCAACCCACTGGTAACCAGTATTCTATTCTGAACTTGTATGAGTTCAACATTTTACACTCCACATATAAGGGAGACCTTGCAGTATTTGTCTGTCAAACACTTTTGTTCTTTGATGAGCTTTTTTGAATTATAAAATTATAGAGTCTTGCTCTTTCTTTTTTTCCAAAAAATTCTGTATGTTCTGTTTCAGTGACTTCTGGCATTGAATGTTCCTGTGGAAAACTCATAATAATTTCCACCCTTGCATAAGTGATCTGCTTTTCTCCCTGTCTAGACATCTGTTGGATTCTTTATAATTCGCATGTAGTGACTTCCCCAAGATATATTGTGGAGTTGATTATTTTATATCATTTCCCTAAAACACCGTGTCATTTGGACATTCAGATATATGTCTCTCATTATTTCAGAGATTTCTCTGCTATGAGCATTTGAATGCTGTTTATTTTTTTTCTTTTCTGTCTTTCTGTTAATTTCTTCAAGAACACCAGTTACATGAATGCTGAAACTTGTCATCTAAGCACATCACGTTCTCTCTTCTAAATTCTGTCACTTTATAGTGACTATGTGTTTGCACGTATCTTTGCACGTCCTTGTGTTTGTGCAATTTCTCCAGCTTGGCCTCCATGGTTTTCTGAATGGTCTTTTCTGTTTTTTGTAGTTTCTATCATTTGTTTTATTCCTCTGACAATTTTACTGTTCTATATCCCTCTTCAACCTTTTACTTTACTTTTCACATATATTTTTCTTTACTATAAAGTGTCCATATATAAAGGGTTCATATTTTGTAAAATTGTATTTCATTTCCCTGCATATTCAATTACTTATTTAATAAATATTTATTGAGTGCCTACAATGTGCCAAGCATTCTTTTAAATATCAGGGCTACAGTAGTACATAAATAAAACTGCCTTCATATAGCTTACATGCCAATGGGAAGATATACATAATAAAATGGATGCATAATACAATGTACAGTATATTAAGTGCTAGAGGTAAAAAGAAAGCAGTAGAGATGAAGTATAAGATATTGTGGGAGACAGCTGCAATTTTAGAGTAGTTGTTGCTGTAAGGTTGTTATTTAAATAAAAACATAAACAATGTGAGGGAATAAAGAATTTTGATAATGAAGAAAAATGCTCCAGACATAGGGAAAAATCAGTGCCAAGTTTCTACATGGAAATTTGCTTGATATATTTGTTTAACAGAGCTACTAAGGCTGGAGTGGAATGAGTATGCACAAGACTAATAGGAGACTGATGTTGAAAAGGTAAGGACATGGAGCAGAGCATGTAGGGTTTATAGATCATTGTGAGGTCATTTGTATTGTAAATAGAAAGGGAAATAAAATTTTGATGATTTTGATGAATGTTGATAATAGAAGGGATATAATTTAAATTACATTTAGTACAATCATTCTGGCTGCTCTGTGGAAAACTGATGAAAGGGAAGCAAGGGTAATAGGAGGATAACTAACAATGAGTTTATTGCAGTAATCCAAGTAATAGAAGAGGATGACCAAGATCAAGGTGGTTATGGCGGGAATGCTGAGAAGTAGCTAATTTCTGGATATATTTTGAAGGTAGAGCTAATATGCTTTATGGATGGATTGAATACAAGGTGAGAAAAAAGAGAGGAATTAAGGAAGGATAGCTTGGTAACTGGTCTGAGCAACTGAAAGAAGTTTTCATCAGCTGAGACGGAGAATACTTAAGGAGAGGCAGTTTGAAAGTGAAAGTTCAGTAGCTCAGTTTTGGAGTTGTTAGGTTTAATATTTCAATCCATCATATGAGTGCAGATGTTAAGTAGATGTTGTGATATAACAATTTGGATTTCCAAACAGAAGTCTGTACAGTAGATATACACTTGTAAGTAATCAGTGTATGGATTATATTTAGAGATGACCCAAGTAGTAAGTATAAATATAAAAGATAATAGGCAAAAGGACAGAAGTCTGGTGTTACGGGCTGAATGTTTGTGTTTTCCCAAATTTATCTGGGAAATCTAATTTCCCATGTGTTGGTATTGGGAGGTGGGCCTTTAGAAAGTATTTACATTACGATGGTAGCTCTCATAATGCGATTGGTGCCCACCTAAGAAGAGGCCAGACATGTACCTGACTCTCTTTCCACCATGTGAAAATACAAGGGGAAATCAGCAGTCCTCAGTTGAGAAGAGGGCCCTCCCTAGAACCTACTCACGCTGGCACCCTGAGCTCAGACTTCCACCTTTCAGAACCCTAAGAAATAAATGATTGTTGTCTAAGCCATCTGGTCTATGTAATTTTGTTGGAGAATCCTGAACTATGTCACGTGGGATATTGCAGGCTTTACAAGTCCAGGAAATAAGTAGCAAAGAGAAGATTGACTGGAAAGTTGCAGTTAGGTGACTAAGATGTCTTTGAAGTCCAGCAAAAAATAAACTTCAACACAAAGGGGGCATTCAACTCCGTGAAATTCTGCAGATAGACCAAATAGTATGAAAAATAATCATCAGATTTAGCAATACAAACTTTCTATGTGACTTATATAAGTGCAGTTTCAGAGGCATAATAGGGGCAAAAAATCCTATTGTTTCAGGTTAAAGAGAAAACAGGAGCAGAGACCTGGGGAATAATAAATCCAGACAATTTCTTTTTGGAGTTTGCAGTAAAGAAAATATGAAAAAATGTACAACAGTTCAAGTGGAATGTTGCGTCAAAAGAAACATTTTTAAGAGGATAGCACTTCTTCTTCTGTTGTGTATTATTTATAGTCTTGCTCTGACCATGATCGGTCCCTTTGGAGGAGGTATCTGTTCCTAGTTCTAATCATCCTTATTGCTTATTATTTCCCTTATATCAGTGTCAGTTCTTCCTGAGCTTCCGACTGCTTAAACCAGGGAGAGTGATCCTGAATAGCAGACAGCTTTAATTTAGTCATATGATTTCAGAGGACTTTGTTTATAAACGTTTTCCTCTCCTAGGGATATACTTCTTCTTTAGTGTTATTGCTATTTGTCCCGCTGAAATAAGCAGACCATACAAGGTGGTTGTCATTTTGGCTTTCCTTGTATCTCATTGTTGTTTATTTGGAGATTTTCATTTCATTTTTATTATTTTATTCAGTTGATCTTGGTTAGAAATTACAAATCTTATTTTACTTTCCACTATTTCCTCCAACCATTATTACCTCCATATCTTTTCTACAGATTTGACAAAAACAAAAAATAGCTGAAATTTCCATGTGGTTCCTTTTTTTTTTTTTTTTTTTTCCATTTGTATGATTGGGCATAGAGACTCAACAGATAGACTAAATTTCTTATTGAGTCTATCTGTATCTCGGGGCTTATAATTCCAAATAATTGATTTTTGATTAGAATTTTCAGGGGCAAATTATATTGCACTTACAGAGTTCCCCATCCAGCTAGAGATCATAATCATATTTGTCTGTCCTTGTTTTCTTTTTCAGATTAGTCTAATTTCATTTTATGTGGCAGATATTCTTTGTATTTTATGTTTTGAAAAAGTAGTCACTTCCTAGTTTCATTGAGGATGGAGTTTTAATTTTTGGCTTATTTTCTTTTGTCCCTGTCTGCTTCAGGTAGAAGGTGATATAAATATACTTTTACTATGCATTATTTTAGAAGTCCCACAAAGTATCTTTAAATAATAGGCCAAGTAACGTGTAGATACACCTTTGAATGAAAATACCTTTATCTGTTTGATAGACATCTCTTTGTGCTGTTTTACTTAAGAAACATTTATTGATACTCTAGTGTCAAACCCTGTCCTGAATTTTGACTGGTTAGAAAGATGAATATGAGACTTTCCCTCACTTTGAGTAGTCCACTGTCAAAGAATTAGAAAAGTCTGCTTAAACATATAACTTAGAAGACCCGCCTGGCCAAAATGGTAAAACACCATCTCTACTAAAAATACAAAACAACTAGCCAGGCTTGGTGGCACGTGCCTGTATTCCCAGCCACTCAGGAGGCTGATGCAGGATAATCGCTTGAACCAGGAGGTAGAGGTTGCAGTGAGCCAAGATCATGCCACTGTACTCCAGCCTGGGTGACAGTGCGAGACTGTTTCAAGAAAAACAAAAACGAAACACACACACACACACACACACACACACACACACATACACAGAACAAAACAAAGCAAAAAAAATTGTGTTATGGGAGGAAAGTCATGCTTTACAAGGGCGTACAAAAGAGGGTCTTCCTCATATAGCAGTGCACCTGGTAACTATGCAATATATGTTGCATTAAATGCAAACCACACAGAGAAACATATTTGAAAGGGGGTTTGAAGAAGAGTACATTTTGACAAGTTTGTATAGGGATAGAGGATCATCATAGGTTCTAGGTAGATTTATCATAAGCAAAGGTGTGGTTTTAGGACATTAAGGAAACATATTCAGGGAAAATTCAGGCTGATTTGAGCCTAAGGTGTCTGCAGAGGAGGGATGAGAAATAAGACTGTGGTAAATACAAAGAACAAGCAGGATTGTTCTAATCCTACCTTGCTGAAAATTATTTATCCACTATAAAATATTATGGTTTTCCCACAAAAGAAACAGGAGACCAGCTCTGATAGGACATTTCATCACCCACTACTGATGATACCCAACACTAAGAAGCCATAATGACAGAAGATACAGGTGCCCATGCATATGTAAATCCAAACTTATCATAACATTCTCCCATCTAAATTTTCTCCTTTATGAAGGCTAGGAGTATTCTAAGCCATCACCACTGCTCCTTCTATGCCTGTTGCCAGGACAAATGCCCAGAATTTAATTATCTTAGGCAGCCCAACGCTGAGTACATTGCCTTTTATAAACCAAAACTTTGAAGATGTGTCACTAGTAGACCTTAGTGACCGTCAGCATGACCTGTTTGAGAAGTCGTATGAAACATTAACCTGCTTCTGGCCCAACACCTGTTGAGGATGAGTCCAAGAATAAATTGTCATCCCTACATGAATAGCGCTGGACTGTCACCCTTTACCTAGTAGCTACACTTAGGGCACAGCAAGTGATCTGCCTCACCACCCTGCTTCTACTTCTTCAGTGTCACTCAGAAGACACCACATAGGATGAATCAGAAAACTGAATATTTTATGTATTCCGTGAATAAGGTGATTTTTATGGACAGGAGGAAACTAGCACTAGGCACCATAGGGAGAAGAAGCTTTTTAATACTGCATGCACTCCGATTTTAATCAAATTGAAGTTGTCATTTATATTTAAGTACTATAAATATAACACTCTAGATGATGTTGATTTGCATTTGGTTTCTGAGCAAACACAGCAGAATATAGAAAACTGTAAAATAAAATCTCCTCAAATGTTTGCATTTTAAATGCTAAAAAGACATTTTAAATTGCTACATGCTAAGACTAATGTTTGACTACTACTGTAATATTTTAAAATTATAAACCCTCAAATTTCAGAAGAGGTAGAATATTTGTATTTGGGATGTTTTCATTGGTTGAAAGTGTAGGCCATTAAATTACATAACTTCCTTCTCACCAAAGCAACATTAAGAGGCCCTGTGGTGATAACAATATGTAATAGGTACATTGAGCTTAGTTATCACAGTTAAAGTTGTCCAGCAAACTAAGTAAAAAGTTTTATTTAATACAAATTACTTAGGATACTTTGAAGAGTATTTGAGAATTTTGGTTAATTCTTTTCCCGTACTCCAGCATCTAAACTTGTATGACTTAATTCACCAAAGTAACCTATGATTTGACTTTCTACATTGGCCATTTGACCTCAAAGTCATCAACGTACAGTCTAAGGACTACATAATTGAACCAGCAAAGTTATAAAGAAATTTTAACATAGAAATAATTGAGTAAAGACCTTAGATTTTTAATATGTATGCTCAAAATTTTCAGATTTTACATTTTCATTCTAACATGTTACTCTTAGTTTATGAGGTTCAAATTATTTGGAAAATTTGCTCTAATACATATAGATCTAGAGTGTTCATAAGTGCATGCAAAGACATTACAAGCAATTTTACCAGTTTCTATTTGACTTTTTCACTTTTAATTTTTTTAATCACCAATGTGATGCACACATTTCTAGAAACATACAGTTACCAATATTGAATCATGAATAAAAAGAAAATATGAACAGATCAGTAAGATGATTGGATTAGTAATCATAACCTCTGAACAATGAAAAAGTGGTATGTGATAACTTCCATTGTTAACTCTATCAAATAATTAAGAAGAATAAACACCAATTCTTCTCAAATTCTTTCAAATAAAATTGAAGAGGAAGGAACACTTTCAAACTCATTTTATGCAGATAGCATTACTCAATTCCAAAGCCAGACAAGCATACTACAAGGAGAGAAAATTAAAGGCCAATATCCCGATGAACAAAGATGCAAAATTACTCATCAAAATACCAGCAAACTAAATTCAACAGCACATTAGAAGGGCCATACACCATGATCAAGTGAGATTTATCCCTGGGATTCAAAGATGTTTCAACATATGCAAATCAACAAATGTGATATACCACATTAACAGAATCAAGAAAAAAACGTAATTATCTCAATAGATACATAAAAAGTGTTATAAAAAATTCAACATAATTGCATCATAAAACCTCCAAAATATAAAATATAGAAGGAATGTACCTAAACATAACGAAGGTTATATATGACAAAACCACAATTAACCTTATACTCAAAGGTAAAAAACTAAAAGGTTTTCCTCTAAGATCAAGAATAAAACAAAAATGCCCACATTCATCAACTTTAATTAACATGGTACTGAAAGTGCCAGGTGGACCAATTAGGTAAGAAAAAGAAATAAAAGTCATGTAAATTGGAAAAGAAAAAGTAAAATTGTCTCTATTTGTAGATGACATGATCTTATATACAGAAAACTTTAAAGAACATGAAAAAACTTGTAGAACTAATACATTTGGTAAAGTTTAAGAATATAAAATTGACATACAAAATAAATTGTATTTTTATATATTAACAAAAAACTACCCAAAATAATCTGTTTAAATATTTATGTTTATAATAACATTAAAAAATCAAATAAAATACTTAGGACTAAATTTACCCAAGGAGGTAAATGTTCCATACACTGAAAACCACAAAGTACTAATAAAAGGAATTGAAGACACAAATAAGCTCATACCCTGTGTTCATGTATTGGAAGAATAAGTACTGTTTACATGACCATACTTACCAAAGCAATCTATAGATTTAATGCAATTCTTATCAAAGATCCAATGGACTTTCTTATCAAAGATCCAACGGACTTTTTTTCTTTTTTTTTTTTTTACAGAAATAGAAAAAACTTCTAAAATTCATGTAGAACTACAAATGATTTCAGAGAGGCAAAGCAATCTTGAGCACGGAAAACAAAGATTTCACCAACATGGTGGAATATGAGGCTCCCAACTCTCTGTCCACCCACTGATGCGCTGACTAAACATCTATACACGAATCAGTCCCCTCTGAGAGAAAGTCAGAAATGAATTGAGAGACTCCTATGAATGAGGCAACTGAGAAAATCTCCACATGGAAGGGGTAGGAAAAGCTGAGGCACACTCAGGCACACATCCCATCCTGAGCACTGTGACAGACAATTGGGAAGAAATCTCCAATACCCAATTGGACCCTGAGGAGAGAAGTGTTTGGGCCACACTTTTAGTGCCTTAACTCTAAGGTTCTCCACAGTTTGATTTTTAATTCAATGAGCTTAAGAAGTAAAAAGAACCAGGCATACACAAGTCTCCATAGACCACAAAATTAAGAGGCAGTTTTATACACGTGCTCAAGCACTTCCAGGAGCTTCATCCCCTGAAATCAGGGCAGATAAGGAACTAAAACTCAAAGTCCCCAGTTTCTCCCAGGAAGGGGTTTGCTGGCATCCTCACCAACTGTTGCCGATAATGGTTCAGCTTCTAACTAGCCTGCATCAGGAAGTTAATTGAACAGACAAACTACTGACCTCGGGTAGCCTCAGGGGAGCTGGGCACTTCCCAAGCCTTCTCCCTCCATCTTGCTCCAGCAATAAATCCAGGTCTTCTGATTCCTCTGCGAAGGAGTTTGTCCACTCATCAAGCACCCCAACTTTTACAGCTGGCATTCAAGGAACCATACTAAAATTCCTAGCTCTGGGAATAAAAAGAACTAGGCCTATTCAAGTCTTCCTAGATCATAGTACAAACAAGTGGTTTTAAATAGGCCAGCAAGCATTTCGAGGGGCTGTATGTCCCAAGATTAGAGCAGAGAAAAGTCTAAAATCCACAGCTCCCAGAAGGAGTTCTCGTCAGAAGGAGTTGACCAGCACACTCTTCCAGCTTCTGATTGCTATTCAGGCTTCTAACTAGCCTTCATCTTGGAATAAATACTACAGAAAAATAATAGACTCCTGGGAGCTTCAGTAAGAGTTTGGGCACTTTTCGGCCGGGCGCGGTGGCTCAAGCCTGTAATCCCAGCACTTTGGGAGGCCGAGACGGGCGGATCGCGAGGTCAGGAGATCGAGACCATCCTGGCTGACACGGTGAAACCCCGTCTCTACTAAAAAAATACAAAAAAAAAAAACTAGCCGGGCGAGGTGGCGGGCGCCTGTAGTCCCAGCTACCCGGGAGGCTGAGGCAGGAGAATGGCGTGAACCCAGGAGGCGGAGCTTGCAGTGAGCTGAGATCCGGCCACTGCACTCCAGCCTGGGCGACAGAGCGAGACTCCGTCTGAAAAAAAAAAAAAAAAAAAAAGAGTTTGGGCACTTTTCAAGCCTATTTTCCTGTCTCACTCCAGTGATCAGTCCAGATCTACAGACTTTCCCTGGAAGGAGTTTTCCTATGCAGTGAACACTCCAACTTTTACAGCTCCCAACTGAGAGACTTTGTCCTAATCTACCTATCTCTGGGAACTGAAGAGACTTGACATTCGCTAGTTTCTCCAGATCACAGAGCAAAAAGGTGGTATTAAACAGCTGCATAAGCATTTCCACAGGCTACATCCTCCATGATCAGTGCAGAGCAAGAGATAAAATGCATACCTTTGATAGATGCAGGAGGCAGATAAAGGGGAGGGTCTCCAGAGAATCTCCAACCTACCTGCACACTGGGAGAATGGGGTGGAGCCATGGGAACTTTGCACCATGTGCAGGGGGGAGGAGCCTGGTCTCTTCCGTTCCTGTGTGTGGCCTGGAATCAATCTGTGAGGTCGGGGGGCCTGTTAGCAGGACTTCCTCTCAAGTTGCTGGGAGGTTTTCTTTTTTTCTTCTTCTTTTTTGCCCAATAAATTCCGTTCCCTTCCCCTTTCAATGTGTCCGCGTTTCTAATCCTCACTGGTCACGTGACAGGAACTGGATTTTAGCTGAACTAAGGAGCAAAGTTCTGCAACATTTTGGTGCCTGAAAATGGAGCATGACAAAGGGTGAGTAACATGCAAACAAAACGATATTTTTCCCTTTCACTTCTAAGCTTTTTTGTCCTCGAACTTCTTCTGAGGGTAGAGGAAATGATGCCTTCCCCTCCCAACCATTGCTCCTGGGGGTTGAGAATGTTGGCAATTTTCTTATTTGGGGGGGATGGATGGGCCAAGGGCAGCTCCCTCACTCCCCTCCTGGCTGGGGCTTGGGCGCAAGGCTCAAGAATGCCCAGTGGCAGGTTGGCCAGGGAGCCTTCCCCTCCCCGGGCCACGGGGTCCGATTTCATCAGACAGCAAGTAAGTTTTTCTCCCTGCTGGAGGAATTCATTTACACAAGAGGTTCTTCCCCCAGATATCTTTCCAACCCTGCGCATTAAGCCTTTGTTTTCCTTTTGTGTGAGGTTTGTCTTAAGCTGTAGCCAATCTGGTGTGCTTTGCTGTCTTTCTGTATGGTCAGTAGCAAACTTTGCTGCGGTCATCCGTCTAGTTTTATGTCACTGGAAGTGTGACCTGAAACCATGTGGCAATGCTTTGTTTAGCCATTTTACAATGGTGGCCCAGGTTCAATCTTGGCATGGAGAATGAGTCCTTTCTTGTTAGATATCTGCATGACCTTTGCTAGTTGTTGATTCTCTTCCGCTGTAGGAACTGCCTTGGATTTTCCTGTCTCTGAGCTTTTAGTCAAGCTTGAGAGCCAGAAATATTGGTCACGTGGCATGGGTAAAGTTGGATAGCAGGGGATTTAAAAGGAGTTTCTAAAAGAGTGCTCAGCTTAATTAAAAGTGAATATCCAAGTTATAAGTGTATTTAAAAGGCCTGTGGGTTTTTCTCCTCCTGGATCTTGTTTTGCTGGGAAAGGGTTTTTCCTCAGTCAACATAATTATTTTTCTGCATTTTGTCTTGCCACTCTTAATGCATGCGTGAGAGGGCAGAAATCTCTGTCTTCCTTATGTAACCCCAGGAATTAAAAGCAGGTAGAGGCCGGGCGCGGTGGCTCAAGCCTGTAATCCCAGCACTTTGGGAGGCCGAGATGGGCGGATCACGAGGTCAGGAGATCGAGACCATCCTGGCTAACACGGTGAAACCCCGTCTCTACTAAGAAA
>NC_037689.1:140548247-140551885 GCF_003255815.1 Theropithecus gelada | reverse complement strand
AAAAAAAAAAAAAAAAAAAAAAAAAAAAAAAAAAAAAAAAAAAAAAGCAGGTAGACCCCTCTCAAAATCTGCTTTTGTCTCCCAGTTACGCCTGTTTATTATGCCATAGCAGCTGCATGTTTTAATACCCCTGTCTCAACAGGCTCCACCTGGAGGCCAATAATCCAATTAGAAAGATTGGAAACCAAAAATCTTATGGCAACTGGGTTTTCTTCTGCCTGTGTAGTTATATATGTGTTGTGTGTGTGAGGTGTCTGTAAAAAAAAAAAGAAAGAAAAAGGGGGGAAAAAAGATCTAATTAATTGGCTTAAGGAAGAAGATGTGCTTGGATCAAATTTTTTTTAATGGAGGATAAAAGCTGTGGTACCTTTCAGTTCATGTGACTTTAATCTTTGATAAAGAAAAACAGTCTTAAAGATTATTAGTAAAATGCTGATGTTGTTAAAATGTAAAATTTTGCTAGGGTTAAAGGATTGTTTCGAATTAGATAAGATAAAAGCTAAAGGTTCAAACAAGCTGTGGAAGGAGTGTAAACATCTTGCAAAATAAATTCCATGTCTGAACATATTAACTGAATTCAAAAGGGTATTATATGGTTTTCTGTAAACTGAAAATTGAAATAAAAGCATAACAAGGTACTTTAAAAGCACTAACCTGCTCTTTAGCAAAATTTGTAAAGGATTATAACACTTTTTTCATTTTTAAAAATTTCTGAGTCATTTTGGCAAAATAAATAATTTTTGGCAATCTAGAATTCTATTTCATAACACTAAGTGTTTTAAATCTCTAACATTTAACAGCCTTCCCAAAATCAAACTTCAGTTTCAAAATTGCCTTCCTGACACCTGGCTTTTTGGATGCTACAGAGGGCCCCTGGAGCATACAGAAGAGAGGTAAACAGGATTAGTTGACATGTTTAGGTACATGGGATTGCCAAAATGATGTTTAATCTTCTTCAGGTTATATTTTAGGGAATAATATTAATATATGTTCCAAAATTATATGGCATTTCTAAAATTCTAATGTCCAAATATATGCTATTCATCACAATCAAGGTTGTTATGTTATGATAAACCATGGAGATAACCAAATTTCTTTGTCAATCATATTTCTGACTGTAACTACCCTGGATATTCTGTTATTCACAGACAATTTTTTTTTTGTTTTGATCCTCTTAGAAAGATGGTTTATAATCAGCTATAGAACTTTGACATGTGCTCTCAAATGCAGGTTTCTGATTACTTTGGATATTGTAACATTGGAATAAAGTAAAAACTTACAGGATTCATGAAGAGTTGAAATGTTCATAAATATCAAGCAAAATGAGTTAACTGAATGGACTGAACTAATAGAAAACGGAAGTAATCTTTTTGAGATATTTGCAGCCTTTAATAATTGAGTAAGTTATATTGCCATGAACAAAATTTGGAGCATAATTGTGTCTGTCTCTCTGCCTGGCTTCTCCAGAATTTGGAAACTAGTTGGGACTATTTTTAACTTGTGCAAATATAGTTGTTTGCATCAGTGCAATAAGAATCAATTTTCTGCTGCAACGGGATGCAGTTGGAGAAACTGGTTTTATGAAGCCTTTGACTGGAAGGGTATGCTTCCCTTTAAGGAGTCCAGCTTGACTTGCAGAGCCGATTAAAGCCCCTTGGGAAAACTTGCCTCATGCCTTGTCTATGCAGTCACTGTACCGGGTTCCTGACCTATAGCAAGGAAAGAATGTCACTTTCTGACAGGCCCAGGAACCACATGCTCTTGGGACCTCAAGAAAAGAGGAGTTTACCCAACACACAGGTATTTGATGGTACAAACCCATGGCTTGGCTCAGCTTCAGAAATTTCTATCCGAGATTCCTTGTGGAACAGGGTTCCATCAAAGCCAATCTAAAAGGCCTATGTAGAAATAATTATTCTTACTGCACTTTTTGTAAATAATCAAGTAAAGTATAAGACTAAAGTCTTTTTTGCAAACAACTCAGTCCTATCATGATTTGTTTTTAACAAAAATAAGGAGTGGAGAGAGATAATTTATGTTTCAAAACTTATACATTTGTCATTAAATGCACTCATTGTTTTAAGTTTTTGCTGACATTTTAGAGTAACCTTGCTTATTCCTATGAACCAATGAGCAATCTCTGGCTGCAGCTCAAAAAGAACAAAGGGGATGGGTAATGTTAAAATCTGGATCAATGTTCTAGCTCTGAGCAATTATCCTGCAAATCTTGCCAAGTGACGGGAATAAATAGGATGCCCATCACCTGGAGGTTTCCTTTTAGGGAAAGTAAGACCAAGGGAGCTAACAAAAGCCATATCTCATCCATCCAAATCTTAGCAAGCATAATGATAGCCACCAGTTATCTGGGCATGTCACAGGACATTCTTACCTCTTCCTTGTTGGAGGAGAACTCAGTTCCACAGCTTCACCTTAGCGTTCAGCTTATGATAAGGAGTCTATGCAATGCTCCTTCCCTCCTCCCACCAAGACACAATTTTGTTCTAAACTCAATTCCAAGCTTGGGGTCAAAGCCCTAGGAAAGAAAACTCGATCTGAGCAATCCAGAGGCAGATGATAACAGAGGTTAAAAGCCATGGCACAGTGTAGGTGAGTGTGACTGATTTCTGCTGATTAAGCCACGCTTTCTGTTACATGGATAAAGGTCACACTAGTATCCATGGTATTAATGAGGTCTAGGAAATTCAAAGGCTACTGACAGGAGGGGACATAGGGCATATGTGGGTAAGAGTAGATAGCCCCATCCCCTACACCTTCCTATTAACATGGATGAAAGCTGCTTTGACATACATGGGTTTCACCCTGTCAAAGTCACTGGGATCCCGGGATATAAGGAAGGAAGAAAGAAAGAAGGATGTCTCACTTTCTCTCCCTTATATACCCTATATATTTGCTAGGAAGAAAAGGGAACCTGGAATGCCTCACTCCCCTCTTTCTAGATGAGTAGCCATTCATCTTTAGTCTGTACCCCTTTTAAATGCATCCTGAACCCCTGGAACTCCTTCGAAAAAAAAAATCCCTTCTTTTTTCCTTTATCCTCCTCTGTCCTCTCTCCACTGATAGTTAATTCCATCTTCATACTATGGGACACTCCCCTCAGATGCATCCTCCAAACTGGAAAAAGTTCATTTCCTAAACCTCAAATTGTTTGGCTTAGGATTGGGCTCAGAGGAAGGGAACCCAGAATCCTGACAGGCTGGCAAAAGGGTAAATTTCTTTTTACTAGTTGGACTTTTGGCCTCCTTCATTCTGTGCAAACTGTTAAAAGGCTTTGGGATTTTTGAGCTGTCCCTAATTCCCTTTGTTGTGTTTTGATATATGTTTTCTAAAACCTGGTTTGTCTCTTCTCACCTCAGGCCATCAAACTCCAAACGGTCATGCAACCAGTGCTTTGAATGATGGCTATATTTGTTGGGGACCCTTAGATAGGTCTCTGAGGGAGATATGACTGCCATTTTCCCAAAACAGCACCCCTGTCAGCAAGAAGCAGTTAAGATAAGTCAGGGCCGGGCGCGGTGGCTCAAGCCTGTAATCCCAGCACTTTGGGAGGCCGAGACGGGCGGATCACGAGGTCAGGAGATCGAGACCATCCTGGCTAACATGGTGAAACCCCGTCTCTA